>NW_027496917.1:0-159369 GCF_021521415.1 Bidens hawaiensis | reverse complement strand
GATTGTTCACCATCACAGGAAGTCGTCACCGGAACCGATTTCCGCCGTTCTCTTCAACTCAGTTATTGATTTGGAGCGATAGAGAAAGAAAAGATCTCCCTTCTCTCTAACTCTATACACAATACAGTACACATCTCTCAATCTCTCAACGCTTCGAATACGAATAAAAAAGGGCCACGACATAAACACGTGGGTGAAAACCTAGATGTAACGTGGATGTTAAAGGCGCATCAAATACTTGTAAAGTGTGCTCGATGGTTTGAACAATTAGCTAAAATGTTTGTTGTGAGAGTAACTAAACTTGCTTTATATATATATATATATATATATATATAAATTGCTTGAAATCTAAATCGTAACATGGAAAGGGAACTTTGTAGGCATGTTCGCAAGCAATGATACGGGAGTTTACTTGTAGTACACACCAAGGGCCGGTTTTAAAAGTTTGTTAATTGCTACATGCAACTCTGGTTTAAACAATTACTTTTAACTTGAATTTATCAATATCATTGACCTAATTCCAGCTGTTGGCCATTTTCACCAACTTTAATTTGCTCCAAATTTGTGGTATAATGTTATGAATCGGACCCAAGCGCAACCAGTCTAATTGAAGATATAGCGAAGCTGAGAAGAGCATATAGGCAAGACGAATATGATGTATGTGTATATCTTCATGTTCCCATCTCAAATCTGTAACCTCTAAATTCCCATCCCCACTCCTATGTGACTTAATTGAATTCTCAACGTAATCATTCCATTAAATTCATATATAGAATCTAATTCGATTATCATCGTGCCAATTTAAATTCACAACGTATTATTTTTTACAAATGATCAAAATGCCTAGCTTAACTTATTGTAGATAGGAAATACGATACTGAATGAAACGCTTTGAAAATAATCAAATTTGATTTTAATTTTCAATCTAATTATTCCATTAAATCAATATATAGAATCTAATTCGATTATCATTGTGTAAATTTGAATTCACAACATATTATTTTTTACGAATGATCAGAATGACTAGCTCAACTTATTGTAGATAGGAAATACGATACTGAATGAAACGCTATGAAATAATCAATTTTTTTAAAGTATATTAGTTAATATCACATTGCCACATTTGTTATGAAATTACTTTTGTAAATTAGTAACAATATCATGAGCTATAAGTTTTTTTTCTTAGAAATAGTGATAATTTTGTTATTTTTGGCTTTTTAGTGGCCAAAACAGTTTGAACTTGTTATATATTTGAATAAAACCCTAATGAGATGATTAAATACTATTTGACGAACCAGCTATTTATACACATGCAGATATATAATCAGTCTCCGTACAAAATTTCCTCAAGAAATTCTCTAAAAATAACCGTTGATTTAATAAAGAAAATTATCGAACATTATTATTAATCTAGACCAGAGGCCGTCTGCTAGTACGTGTTACATTTTTTTTCCTTGACAATGAAACCAATTGAAACTAGTTGTTTTCATTTATTATCATTCTTGATTACCAAGATAATTTATTAAAACACAGGAGAAGCCGGCGGCGAAAAGATCATGGCAAAGTTATTGGTTGCACTATTCCAACCACCATCCAGAACAACAAATTCTTCCCACAATTCGGGGGATCTCAAAGGATTGCCATTGATGATGTTTTCGTCATTAGCGTACTTGAATTCGTCAAATGGCTCCATTTGTGTTTCGATTTGATCATTGTGTTTTGTGGTAGGACCTTGATCGTATGAACCATAGCTTCCGACGTTTTTATTCAATATGGGCATGGCTGGTACTGAAGCAACGGAAACATTTGAGGTGGATAGGAGTGATTGGAGACCCTCGTTGTTGATAGAGTAATTTGACCATAAGTTTCCTTGCCATACTTTAAGGATATCAAGACATGGTAGATACGGAGCTGGCATGTTTGTAGGTGTTTTTTTATAGAGGTCGTGGATAGAAGATGTTGAACCATTAACATAGGTTGAATTGGTCTTTGGTTTCTGAACAAGCCTAGCTTCGGCCTCAAGCCGAGCAGCCTCCCATTGAGCCATGTGATTGAGGTTGGAGCCTAAGAGTTGGGTGCCACTTTTTGGCTTGTGGGTCATTGGATCAATACCCATTTTAGTCATCCTCTTCTTGATATGAGAGTTCCAGTGATTTTTTATCTCGTTATTAGTCCTTCTTGGTAAGTGAGCAGCAATAGTTGACCATCTAAACATAAAATATATAACATTAGATTCGAGCCATCCAAGAAGTAGTAGGAAGAGATTGTTAAACACAACTTCTTGTCAGTGCACTTTGTTTTGAATTTTTTGGTTTAATAGGTGGTTTGTGATTCAACAAAATACTTAGTTCTAGACAGTTCACTATCTTGTTTGGGTGGCAAGCGAATTCGATAGAGTTTGGTGAGTAACAGTAAGCAACAAGTTAAGTTTGTTGAAAACTTTGCAGAGTTTGCTTGTCACTCGAGCAAAGCTTGTCAAGTACCCTTGCCACAGTAGCGAACTCCAAATGTAATAAAAAAAAGGAAAAATGTAATGCTTGCAAAGGTACGTAGTAAACCATCTAAAAGTAAAGAGCTTCCCCATTGTTATGTTACAGTCAAAGGTATCACCCATTCTGTCTTTCTAATTTGTTCGAGGTTCAAGAGGAAGAAGAGAAAGGAAACACCGTCCAATGGTGCTTTGACTATATAAAAGTACTTAGAATCTTAAGTCATCTATCTAATGATCCAAAAATATAGTTTGTTTTCAAGTAGGTTCCTCTCTCATTGTAACTAACCTACCCTAGACCATTAGCATTAATTGTAACCCTTGGGGGTCTGAATCATCAAATGGTACTGAAGAAACACTAACCGGACCCCGGACAGATTACTGGTAACCTGGGGGTTAGAGAGATGTTTCCCACGAGGGGTTAGACCCTTGGAAGATGGTTCTTCTGATAACCTGCAAAACAGACACCGTGAACTCGTCACTGAGAAGGGGGGGTTCCTCCTTGTGACCACCCTCCGGCGTGAGAATCAGACTAGATTGCTCTTTAAATATAAAAGTATATTAAGAGATTGCTAGAGCAGATATCAGGTATAATATGATGATATAAGATATGATATGATGATAATGTGATAAGATGAGATGGTCATACCATTTGTGGTATTTATAGCCGAAGGTAGGTTTCCAAGGAGGTATGGCCGGCTGCAACAGTGTTCCTGTTCCACCAACAGTAGCCTACGCACGTGCCCTGCTGGTAGTTGGTGGGTAGGTAACGGCTGACAGCGACCAGGCCTGCTGTATACTATTCCTTTTCCACCAACTGCCGGCTACGCACGTGGTATGACAAGAGTTGGTGAGTAGGCAGCGGCTAATAGTGACATACAGTGTAGGAGCATGCTGCTCGCCATACTGTTGTCCATAAGCTGTCGTATCTTTAGTCAGATCTTTTTCCCATACCTCGTCAGGTACAGTACAGAAGATCTTCCCATATCGTACGGACTGGCTTATTTGGGCGGGAGTATTCCCCCTCCCGCCCTTGTGCGGGATTGTTCCCGGCTTCGCTCATTCCTTCAGGTGACACTAAATGATTGAGAGCTAAGTGCCTTGTGCGTGTAGCCTTGCTGCGCGGGTGGCCTTCCCTAATGGCTTGTATCCGAGGCTGCGGGGACAGGCGGAGTCCTTCACCATTGGGAGGCATTTCCTGCGGGACCAGCTTGCGTACTGCGCGTAAGGACGTCACGTCTCTGAGCATGGTTGGTCCTGCGGATCCAGTTGGTTTCTGCGCAGACGTCCCTGTTTAAGGTGAGTCTTGCGGGTCCAACTGGGCTCTGCTGGGACCTACCTCTTCAAGTCCCCCCCGTCCAATGTTCTTCTCATGCGTGTTTAATAAAGTGAGGTGAACTTTTGGACTTAAGCGAAGGGTTTTGAAAAGGGTTTTTTAAGGTTTTCCATGGGGATTCTTCCCGCGGAAGTCCTTGTCACTTGCAGAAATTCCCGAGTTTCCTGCTTGGTCTTTGGGTATGATGCGGGTAGGTCTGTAACCTCCTCGCAAGTCAGGAGCGTTCAGTCCCACTTGCGTGGACTCTCCATGAGGTTTTGGCAGTTTTGAACATAGTGATCAATTATGTTAAAACCACCAATTCCATCCTGGAGCTTCAAACAACGTAGTTCTCGACGTTCCCGCTATGCGGGGATGTTATTTCCGTTTCCGCAAGCATTGCCCAGAAGATCCTTCTTGGTTTCAATTCCCAGCGGAGCGCTAGGTATGTGAAGGGTTTTGCCTTAACACTGTACCAGCGCTCGTCTTACGGTTACTTTACTTCCAAGGTATTCCTGGCGTCAATTCCCTGCGGGTGCTAGGTATGTGAAGGGTTTTGCCTTTACACTGTACCCGCACCCGTCTTATAGTTACTTGGTTGCCGAGGAATATTTGGCTTCAATTCCCTGCGGGTGCTAGGTATGTGAAGGGTTTTGCCTTTACACTGTACCCGCATCCGTCTTACGGTTACTTGTTCGCCAAAGTTTACTTGGCTTCAATTCCCTGCGGGTGCTAGGTATGTGAAGGGTTTTGCCTTTACACTGTACCCGCATCCGTCTTACGGTTACTTGTTCGCCAAAGTTTACTTGGCTTCAATTCCCTGCGGGTGCTAGGTATGTGAAGGGTTTTGCCTTTACACTGTACCCGCATCCGTCTTACGGTTACTTGTTTGCCAAGGTAAGGGGTATTTTCCCGCTTACTTTTTAATATTTTTGAATTTTGAAATTCGAAAGGTTGGTGGAAAGCTAGGAACAGTCCAAACCTCTGAAACGTCGTGCGACGGTTTCTTCTGACTGTGTCAGGACGTGCAGGAAGTTATGGTGACGTGACATTATATGGTCATTCCAGACGCTTTTTACGGAGCGTGGGCGCGATTTTTCGGGCGCGTGGCCGCGAAATTAATTGCACTCGTCCTGTCAACAGCTGTTGCCAGCTTGCCCGGTGCCACATGTCACGGTTTCATTGCACCTTCAATTTCTCTCTCCTTCGCATTAAATTCACCGCATTAATTGCGATCACTATATAAAGGGGGAGAGGGTCCTTTGTAATTCACACCTTCACCTCTTCTCTTCTTCTTCGCGATTTCCGGCAAATACTCCCCTCTTCAGGCAAGCATTTTCCCGAAATCGCTTTCTTTCTGCAAGATGTCTTCACATGATGCTGAAGCTGTAGCCGACGATAGGAGTACTGCTGGCGAGTGCCAGTGTGCTCTACCTGTCGATCAGTACCAGTATGTCGTCAGGAAATTCATGCTTGAGTCTCTTGAGCCTGAGTTTCCTGAACCCCACCAGACTGTGTACGATGCCCCAGTGGCAAGATCGGGGTATATGCTGCATTCTTTGTTTATGGGAACCTTAGGTTCCCATTGACAAAGTTTGTGTACCGTGTCTTGGAGAGGCACGGTGTGCACCTGACCGAGGTGCATCCGATGGCGATTGCCAAGATCCGGCACTTCGAGTGGGTGTGCCGGATTCTGGGTATTGAGCCCTATGTGGACCGCCTGATGACCTTCTATACTTGGAGGTGCATCCAGGGGTGGTACACCCTGACAACCCGTATTAAGGGTTTGAAGATCTGCGTGACCGAGCGCAGTCTCCGATCGTGGAAGCGGGAGTTCTTCTACATTTCTGCCCGCGCCATCCCCATTGCCATGAAGTTTAAGAAGGGGCAAGCGCTTCCGAGCCTTCACGCTTCCAACTACCAGGAGGCGGAATGGTTCGCGAAGATATCCCGGGTCCAATCTCCGGTTTACCGGTTTGCGGAGTCCGGGATGGTAATGCTGGGGATGAGCCGGGTATGGAAGGAGGCGTCTCGGTTTCCCATCCTTCTCGAATACGGTTTGAACTCTATTCCTTATGGTATGTCTTGTCTTTCTTGCTGATATAAGTTTTTCTTCTAACTGTTTCTTTTCTTTCAGAGGTGAACGATTTGGAGTCGCTCCTGTACCCGCGGGAAGCTGACGGTCCCGTGCGGGTGGGTACTCGTGCTCTAGACGAGAACGAGTTGCCCATCCTGTAACAAACGGCGGATCGGTTTGTGGAGGTCTATCCGCTGGGCCACGAGATCCTGAGCCAACGGCGGCCAGGTAAGGCGATACTCTATCCTCAACCTCTCAATGCTGTACCCGCTGCTGGAATTCCTGACATCCTGTCTTCTTCTGAGGAATCCGCAGATGGTCCTCCGCTGGTGCGGAAGAAGAAGGCTGCCGGCGGGAAAGGGAAGGAGAAGGTGGCCTCCACAGCTGATCCGGTGCTTCTATCTGACGCCGAGTCAGATAGTGAAGAGGTGGCGGGGAACCCCGGTGGTGAGAAGACCACTGCTCCGGAGGCTACGACTGTTACCTCCGGAGAACCAACGACGACGACGGTGACCGGCATCAAGAGACCGGCTCCATCGGGCTCGTCCCCGCCCGTCCGTACGTTCAGGCTCAAGAAAACCCGTAAGTACAAACATCCTTGTTTTTGTAGATTTGTCACTTTATAAATTTATTGAAACACTTATCTTCTTGTGCAGGCGTGGATGTTGACGCATTCCAGGGTGGAGCGCAGAGGAGTACCCCTCCGCCAATGACGGTAGGCTCGGTCAGCCTACCTGAGGCGACGACCCAGACGCCTGCGCCTGCTCCCGCTGGTTCAGTTGCTCACTCTGAGCCGACTGTTCCAGCCGAGTTGACGTCACCGCCGGCCGTGAGTGCGATTTTTACAGCATCCTTCACCGAGCCGGCGGTTACGATTGCTGCGGATTCTGCGGCAGCGACTGCGGCGGCTGCCACCATGCCCCCGCCACCGGCACCGACGGCCGGCCCATCAGGTACGCATGGGAGTACTCGCCAATCTTTGCCACCTTCCCATCTGCCTGACCTTTTGGATGGGTTTCCTTTGGGTTCAGGTGATGGGTTCGGCGGCTATAGGCCTGTTGTAGACCCTACAGGTGCGTAGGGTTCCTTTGGCCCTTTTTCACTTTTATTTTTTATCATCTTTTTCCTAACTGCTTTTTTGTTTTTGCAGTGTCAGATTCCAATGAAGTGTATGTTCCGCGATGGAACATACGCCGAGGAACAACCCTTCGTACCCCTGTGGAGTGCGTGGAATGGGCTCGCCACGCTGCTCCCCATGGTGCGTTGGGGGAAGCCATGGCTAGCTACCAGGAGGGTAGGCTAACCAATGAGCTTCGGGTTCTCCTGGCCCGGATGCAGCCGCGCGTCGAGCTGCTTTGTCGTGAAAACGACAAGTTGAAAGCAGCTCGCGCCAAGGAAGTATCTCAAGCGCGGGCTCTTCGGGAGGAGAACCAACAGTTGGCCGCAGCTGCTGCGGAGAAGGAGAAGGCCTTCAAGGCCCTCGAGGTTGAGGTTCAAGCGCGACTCGAGGCCCGCTCCAAGGCTGCCCAAGCTGTTAACGAACAGCTTCGGCTGGCTAAGGAGACTGCGAGGAACGCAACCGAGAGGGCCACCAAGGCTGAAGCCGTTGCTGAGCCTTTACGCGTGGAGAACGAGGAGCTCAAGGCCAAATTAGAGGCTCTCCAACGTGCTCATGATGCCTTGGCGATGGAAGATGCCAAGAAGCTCCAAGAGATCCTGGACCAGAGGGGCGTGCTTGACCACACCGAGCGGAAGCTTAAGGGCGTTGAAGAGGCTGCTGCAAAGGAAGTGCTACTTGCCAACCTTAACAAAAGCGAAGCCGAACGCGCCCGCACCCAAGCTCAAGCCGCCCTCCAAGAAGCTCTGGTTGCCAAGGAATGGCTTCTTCGAGAAGCGTTGACTCAGGTATGTTTAGCTTTACGTCTTCACGCTTTCCTTTGTACATAGAAAAGGTGTTTGACACTTGTATTTTCTTTGTAGGTTGTGCATCGGGTCTTCTCAGAGACTACTTACGATGATGCCATGAGCGCAGCCCTCAACGCTTCTCATGAGGATGGGGAAAGGGCCGGCTTCCTGCTTGGTCTAGGGTTCGTTGAGAAAGGCGTCCTGCCTTCCAACTTCCCTTTGTTCGATGTGGACACCGAAGCTGCATATGACCAAGCGGTGAACCAATATGCCGCCTTCCCGCATCCGGTGTTGGAGAAGGTGAAGGAAGTCGCTGCTGCTGATGATGGGCTAGCTATCCTCAAAGCTTTCCTTGAACTGCCACGCTCTATTGATGGGGCTGGTCCAAGTGGAAGTGGCCCTGAAGCCTGATCCTGAAGATCCCTTCCCACTGCTAGGATAGTTTTAGCTTGTACAGATGTATTTGTTTTTTCTTTTCGAAGGCGGGTAGTTACCCGCCTATTCTTGTAATATTTCGTTTGTGAAATATAAATCTTTTTGCGTATAAGATTGTTATTTCCTTATTTGGGTTTCTTGCTTTATAAACTTATGACTTGCATACTTAGTTTAAATTAGCAATTTTCCAAGTGTAGAATAAGTTAACCTGTTGAACGTGGTTGATAATGGGTTAAAGTTTTGCTTCCTCTTTCGTGATTGTGCGGGTAGAACCGTCACTTGCACTTAGTAGGATGGCTAAACTTTAACCTTCATCTGACCTGCGTGTAGGTTTTCCTCATCTTGAGGATAAGTTAACCTTTGAACGTGGTTGATAATAGGTGTGAAGTTTTGCTTCCTCTTTCGTGATTGTGCGGGTAGAACCGTCACTTGCACTTAGTAGGATGGCAAAACTTTACCCATATCTGACCTGCGTGTAGGTTTTCCTCATCCTTTGAGGATAAGTTAACCTTTGAACGTGGTTGATAATAGGTGTGAAGTTTTGCTTCCTCTTTCGTGATTGTGCGGGTAGAACCGTCACTTGCACTTAGTAGGATGGCAAAACTTTGCCCTTATCTGACCTGCGTGTAGGTTTTCCTCATCATTTGAGGATAAGTTAACCTTCGAACGTGGTTGATAATAGGTGTGAAGTTTTGCTTCCTCTTTCGTGATTGTGCGGGTAAAACCGTCACTTGCACTTAGTAGGATGGCAAAACTTTACCCTTATCTGACCTGCGTGTAGGTTTTCCTCATCCTTTTAAGAATTTTGTTTTGAACCGTTCGACGCGCGGTTATCAATAGGTTAGTGTTCAGTTTCCTTTCATGATTCATGCGGATAGACCGGCACTTTCATTTAATGGGATAATTGAACTCTTCCCCTTCAACTGACCTGCGTGAAGGTTTGTCACGTCATTGGGTTTGTGCGGGTAGGACCGCCTTCCCACGCAACGACTTCTCATAATGTGAATGCCGTCACCAGTGTTGCATAGTTTAACCGTTCGACGCGCGGTTGTTGATAGGTTATTGTTCAGTTTCCTCATTATGATTCGTGCGGATAGACCGGCACTTTCATTTTTGGGTGCTGAACTTTTCCCCTTCAACTGACCTGCGTGAAGGTTTTTTCCTGTTATTGGGTTTGTGCGGGTAGGACCGCCTTCCCACGCAACGACTTCACGTAATGTGAATGCCGTCATATTAGTGTTCAGAAAAGTAAAATCATCAGCTTCGATGTTCTAAAGAGAATCATTTCCATTAGAAGTGGTTCTTGGCCTTTTATTTACAAATTGGAATTGATTTACATGCAAACTGTGTAAATGAGCTCCCTTCCATGTTGTTGGGATGGGAGTGCCATCGAGCCGATACGCACCTGGTTCGGGATCTCGTTCTTTACGCAGCATGTAATATCGACATTGAAGCTGGAATTTTTATTCGTGTTTTCCCCAGCTAGGGTTCTACACGCACCCGCCTGCTCAGCCTTTATTGCGCCACGAGGTGCGCGAGCGTCCCATCTCTGACATGCTTCGACCATGTCTTTTACGTCTATACATTCTTCAGTGTTGTGGCCTTTTGTCTTGTGAAAGTCACAGTATTTGCTCCGATCAGCATCGTGACGATGTTGGATTATTGGAGGCTTTGGCCACGGGAGCTCTTCGGTGGCGAATATCTCAGTGACGCTTTTGGTGAGTGGCGTCCATCTTGAGTTCCGGTGCGGCTGTACATTATCCCTTCCGCCCAATCGATGTTGCAAGCCGGATGTGTCAAAGTTTACCCTTGACTGCCAAATGCCTAGCTTCAGCTTTTTATTTAGTCGGGCGGTGAGGACGTTGTCTTCTCTCGTCTTCTGAGTGTAGAGGTTTGTGCTCTGTGGGAGATCTCTACCCAGTTGCTTCTCCGTTTCCGCATAGCGTTTTGCTGCTGTCATGATGGCATCCCATGTGGATGGCATGCCATCTTTACCCGTTAGGGTGCGGATGAGCTCTGGGTCATGCGCGCCCTGGATGAAGGCAGCGCGAACAAGATCTTCGCTGATATTGCCCAAACTTAGCTTCTTTGAGTTGAAGCGAGTGATGAAGTTTGGCAGAGATTCATCTTCTTCTCGTATGCATTTGAGGATTGTCCATTGCTCCTCGGTATACTTCCGTTGCTGGCTGAAGTGTTGGCTAAACTTCTGCTGGAAGTCTGCCCAGTCGTAGATGTGGTTGACCGGTAGACGATCAAACCAAGCTCTAGCAGCCCCAACAAGCGTCATTTGGAACATGTAACACCACGTGGGTTCCGTCCAATTGCTGACGGTTGCCCCCGCTATGAACCTGTTCAAATGATCGTCTGGATCAGATATACCGTCATATGTGCCTATGTTAGGCATTTGTTTGGCACTCTTTGGGGCGATTGCTTCCGCAATGTCCCTTGCAAATTTGGACGTTCCTGCATTTGCAACGTTTGGTCTGAACGTTTTGGAGAAGTCTCGTGGACTTCCACCTGTGCTTTTTGGTTTGAAGGCTTGTCCAAAATGCCTTTTCGGTTGGGATTCCATTTCTTTACGCTTCCCTTTTGCCCTATGGCGAGGGTTCGCGTCGGAGTCGGATTCCTCTGAGTCATCTTCCCGATATTCGAATTCGTCGGCCTGTTGTACGGAACGCAAGCGTTCGTCCAACTCAGCCTGGAATTCCTTTTGTCGTGCCTCCGCCCATGCCTTAACTTCATCGAGAGTTTGGCGGGGGAGTCTTCGTTTTTCAAACTGGGTATCAGTAGATCCCAGTAGGCGATCATTTACTGCACTTGCCCCAGCTTGAGTAACTGGGGTAGTGTTCGTAAAATTTACTTCACTTGCCCCGGCTTGGGTAGCCGGGGTAGTGTTTGTAAAAACTGTGTTACCGGTATTCCCCCCAGTAGCTGGGGTTGTGGTTACCGGAATTTCTCTAACCATCTTTGTAGAAGTTTGAAAAAACTGGAGAAAAATGTAGTTCTAGCTTTATGCACGGATGGCGTCAATGAAGAAATACTAACCGGACCCCGAACAGATTACTGGTAACCTGGGGGTTAGAGAGATGTTTCCCACGAGGGGTTAGACCCTTGGAAGATGGTTCTTCTGATAACCTGCAAAACAGACACCGTGAGCTCGTCACTGAGAAGGGGGGGGTTCCTCCTTGTGACCACCCTCCGGCGTGAGAATCAGACTAGATTGCTCTTTAAATATAAAAGTATATTAAGAGATTGCTAGAGCAGATATCAGGTATAATATGATGATATAAGATATGATATGATGATAATGTGATAAGATGAGATGGTCATACCATTTGTGGTATTTATAGCCGAAGGTAGGTTTCCAAGGAGGTATGGCCGGCTGCAACAGTGTTCCTGTTCCACCAACAGTAGCCTACGAACGTGCCCTGCTGGTAGTTGGTGGGTAGGTAACGGCTGACAGCGACCAGGCCTGCTGTATACTATTCCTTTTCCACCAACTGCCGGCTACGCACGTGGTATGACAAGAGTTGGTGAGTAGGCAGCGGCTAATAGTGACATACAGTGTAGGAGCATGCTGCTCACCATACTGTTGTCCATAAGCTGTCGTATCTTTAGTCAGATCTTTTTCCCATACCTCGTCAGGTACAGTACAGAAGATCTTCCCGCATCGTACGGACTGGCTTATTTGGGCGGGAGTATTCCCCCTCCCGCCCTTGTGCGGGATTGTTCCCGGCTTCGCTCATTCCTTCAGGTGACACTGAATGATTGAGAGCTAAGTGCCTTGTGCGTGTAGCCTTGCTGCGCGGGTGGCCTTCCCTAATGGCTTGTATCCGAGGCTGCGGGGACAGGCGGAGTCCTTCACCATTGGGAGGCATTTCCTGCGGGACCAGCTTGCGTACTGCGCGTAAGGACGTCACGTCTCTGAGCATGGTTGGTCCTGCGGATCCAGTTGGTTTCTGCGCAGACGTCCCTGTTTAAGGTGAGTCTTGCGGGTCCAACTGGGCTCTGCTGGGACCTACCTCTTCATATCATATCTTATATCATCATATTATACCTGATATCTGCTCTAGCAATCTCTTAATATACTTTTATATTTAAAGAGCAATCTAGTCTGATTCTCACGCCGGAGGGTGGTCACAAGGAGGAACCCCCCCCCCCCTTCTCAGTGACGAGCTCACGGTGTCTGTTTTGCAGGTTATCAGAAGAACCATCTTCCAAGGGTCTAACCCCTCGTGGGAAACATCTCTCTAACCCCCAGGTTACCAGTAATCTGTCCGGGGTCCGGTTAGTGTTTCTTCAGGTACCTGTTACCAAGAAGAGCATGGAGTTGGATAATGGTCCTTTCTTCTTCCAAACTGAACTTTCCCCTTTTGATATCTGGCCTCAGATAATTCGTCCATCTTAACCGACAACTCTTTCCACACCTCTTAAGCCCTACACATCAAAACAATGCATATTTAGCCAAAAACATGTGACCCGAAATGTCCATACGAAAAATAACTAACATGCATGCATGGGAGCTAGTGTACATGATTACCGGCTTTAGCGGGCAAAGAGCGCCAACTTCCATGGCCAAATTGTTGAACATAGGACATTAGCTTTCGGTCTTCTTCGGGTGTCCATGGCCCTTTCTTCATGACCCCGACTCCTAACTCAACAATATTACTATTGTTTAGTTTCGTCTTCTTCTCGGAGCTTACCATCGTATAAGTCTATCTCCTACACTTGAAAAGGACCCTAGGTTGTACCTTATTCTTGCTAAATATGTTTTAAAACATGTAAGGAACACTAGGCATAATGTTCAGGACACAACATGTGAGAGAGATGAAAGGGAAAGGCGAGTACATATGGAAATGTGTAGTTTGATTTTTCATTGGAAAGAGGGCTATATAAGGAAAGAAAGGAGGTAATGTCAATATCTAATGATTAAATATGTATAGCTTGAGACACCTACACTATACGTACATACTTAAGCCCCAACCATACAGGACATTCTAAATTCTAAATAATTACAGTAATATATATACACACATTGTTAGTGTGTAAATTAGTTATGAGATCGGTGTCGTATCGGTACCAATCGTAAGGAAAAGTAGGTGCCGAATATATTGGTTCGGTATCGATCAGGTACCGGTATTTTGGTAATTTACCGTTTCGATACCGCTTTAACATTTTATCTTTCTTTAGTATTTAACTGATTCTAAGTAGCATTTTATTTTTTTTAGCAACACAAAAATAACTACTTTAGCATTTTATCTTTGATACCACCTTTTTTTTTTTACTAAATTTATCCAGGGCAGAACTCAGGGGCGGGCCCAGCTTCGGAGGAGGGGTAGCGCTCAACATTTCGCCGGTAATGTAAAAAAAATTGGTCGATTTTTGTGTTTCGTTACCCCTATGTATTTTAAGCCCAACCAATTTAATACTTAAACCCCACAAAAGCCCACTTAAATTATAAAGCCCAAACCAAAAAAATCTAATAACTCAAATAATCATTTTAAGTTTAACAATAAAAAAAAGACCGGATATTGTGAACACAGACACACAGCCGATTGCTCTCTGCCTCTTTGGAATCTGCTCACCACACACCACCAGTTCACCACGGCTGTCGCCGCCTCGGCCACCAGCCGCCTCCTGACCTCACTCGGCCACTCCATCTCCGACCTCTCCTACTTTCAGGTAAGATTTCTTGTATTTAAGGATTTAGGGTTATGTTTAAATTGGAATTAATTTGGGATTTAGGGTTTATGTTTAAATTGGAATTGATTAGGTATTTAGGGTTATGTTTAAATTGGAATTAATTAAGGGTTTAGCATTTAATTTTATGTGTAAATTGGAATTGATGTTAGGTTTTTTGTTCAAATTTTGTTTAAGGAACTTTGAAGATGAGTAACCAATCTCTTATTAGCAACCTTTTTAAACGTCAAAGAAAAGAAAAGATGACATCAGTTTATCACAAAGTTTAAATATTCCAACTTCAAGTTCAAATATGTGCAACTCTTTTATTTTTTTATTTAATTAAATATAGTGTTTATCAATATTTTTGTTGAGTAAACTTTAAACCACTCATGAACAATATGTGTTTGATCTGATCGAAAGATATCAATAAAATCAGTGTATTAATAAGTTAATAAGTTTGAATAATTTTACAATATCATTAAGCAAACAAGTTTAGGTTATTTTGATGCCCATTATAAACCAACTAATTGTTTTGATCCGCCATTTCAAATGGGTTAACTGGGCGCCGGTACACCTGTAACACGAAGCCCAGCCCAGGACGCGCCAAACGCGTAACGAAACACCTGCACGAGCAAAAA
Source organism: Bidens hawaiensis (assembly GCF_021521415.1). Lineage (NCBI taxonomy): Eukaryota > Viridiplantae > Streptophyta > Magnoliopsida > Asterales > Asteraceae > Bidens > Bidens hawaiensis. Next base: position 144,829 of record NW_027496917.1, on the reverse strand, counting down.
GGTTTCTAAAGGTCCGATGCGAAGTTACCAAGATGTTTGGAACAATGTTGAGTTTTCGAGAAAAAATTGAGTTTTCTGGCCAAAACATTTTTCCGGTGACCATAAACTAACGACGTTAGGATTCTGTTAGTCGCGGACCATTAGGAACAAATACATTAAAATTCGGTACCATCAGCAGCCAATTCGTTAATTAGGACCAGTAGTGACCAAAAGACAATAGTTTGGATTAACAAAAACCAATATACCAAATATTAATTACCAATGGAATGTAGATAGATAAAGTTCGCATAAATAGTTAACACAATCAATGATATTTTTGTATATCGAATTGCTATCCATAAAAAATCATCAGATGTATCTTATATAAATTCGGTATCAATACCGATTTTTCCCGCAAAGTACCGATACCGTTTTTAGCTGATACCCCGAAAAAAATAATACCGATTACCGCTTACAATCGGTCGGTACGGTATTGATACGGTACTGGTATGGCATCGATACGGGACAAGTATTCGGAAAAAAAAAAAGTGCGTCCCTAGCGATCTATGTGAGAACCCCTATATATAAGTTATGAGAATTTTAAAAAACACATACAAGAACATTGTTTTTTGTTATTATTATTATTATTATTATTTGAAATCTGGAAAAGCTTTACAACACACTTTTTGGAGTATTTTCGTCAAACAGAAAAAAATGTCTTAAAAAAATCGACAAAAATTATTGTTTTCGCCTGCTGCATATGCTACATGCAATTTTACATAGAGTGTTACATATGTAGCGGGGTTTTATTGATTTTTTATTTATATTTAATTTTTTCGGCGCTTTTTGCATGTTTTGTTTACCAAAATGTTACAAAAAGTTCGTAGAATTAGCTCTTCCAAATTATTTAAAAACAAATTCATATGTTTTTTTTTTTTTAGTTTTCAAAGTTAATGGTTCTCAAAAATACCTGAACACCCCACCCTCACCACACATCCCCACAAAACAGTTTTTTTCTAATAATTGTGGTTCATAGCTACCAAATTTTATGACTCCGTAATGAAGAGAATAGAATACTCCACAACTACTACATATGTACACATGCGAACTTTCATTTAACATAAAGGTATCGGCATAAATGCGTCATGATACCATTACTAGTATGAGGTAAGCAAACACAACAAATTTACTGTGCCAAGTGTGCCAACAATTATGATCAATTATGATGCCTGGATTTTTTTACTTTTTACGTCGATCTAGCTTTCTAATTATCTGCCCCTAATATTTAACTAATGCTAGGGTTTGAATCCATAACTTTCAGCCTCTTAGGCCAAGCGTAGTGGGCGGCAAACAGAGGTGGCAAGGGGTGAATTTGGGCGAGAACACCACCTCCCCAGGCGATAAATGGGGGGGGGGGGTGTATTTGTCGCCGGGTGTGTTTTATGAGATAATATTATTATATTAGTATGTGCGTAATGTGTGTGTGTGTATGAGAAAGTTAACGTACAAATGAAATTAACGTGTTAATTGTGACAATCAAGTAGAGTAATTATATGAACAAGTAGATTAATTATGTAATTACGTGGCATAATTACATAATTACTCTACTTGATTCTCACAATTAACGCGTTAATTTCATTTGTATTTGATCCAAACCTTATATATATGTATGTATATATATATATGTGTGTGTGTGTGTGTGTGTGTGTGATGGGGCTATAAAACCATTACACCCCTAAATTAAAAATTGGTCATTTACTGACGTGACACCACATGTCAAAAATGGCCCTTAATTTATAGCATTCCACTACACATATCTTAAAAACGAGAACTAGTTTACACAACGCCTTGATACTGCTAGACAGAAAGTCCTTTGGTAATTAACACCAATCATGACGGCTAGGCTGAAAGTCCTTTTGATCAAACTCCTACAACTTCCTATTAGTTTTTTTTTAGGGTTATTACATATGATGAATTGCTTGTTTAGCAGCTCTTCATCTAAGTATCATGAAAGCTTTGATTGAGTTCTTCAAGAAATAAAACTATTCAAAAAATAAAAAAACAAAAACAAAACACCTTAGATCCCAACTAGTAGGTGGAAATTTTAATTAAAGCACGAAACAAATAATAAAATAAAAAAAAATCAAATTGTTTTATCAAAAGATTAAGAAAATTTAGAGAGTCATAGTAAAGTCGTTTTAGAAAAATAAGATTAACGAAGGTGCTGTTTGTTTTTGCAGACATAAACTGTCTGCAAGCTGATTTCATCTGTTTTCATGTCTGCAACTGAAGATGTGGTCTGAAGATCTGCAAGCTGAAAATATAAAACTGTTTGTTTTTATAAGCTGATACTGTCTGCATAACTGTCAAACTTATCTCACAAGATAGAAGTCATTTATTCAAGTTACATAGAAAATATAATAATAAAATTGTGGCGGCGGACGGTGGGTAGTGGCGATGGATGGTGGTGGTGGACAGTGGGTGGTGGTAATGGACGGTTTTGGTGGGTGGTGGATGGTGGTTGACGGTGATGGCGTCCGACAGTGGGTGGTGGTGGTGATGAACGGTTGTGGTGGGTGGTGGACGGTGGTGATTGGTGGTGGCTGTGATGGATGGTGGTGGTGGTGGTGGTGGCGGACGATGGGTAGTGGTGGTGGATGCTGGTAGTGGCGGCGGACGGTGGGTAGTGGCGGTGGATGGTGGTGGACGGTGGCAGTGGGGGATGGTGGTGGTGGCGTACGGTGGGTGGTGGTGGCGGACGGTGGTGGGAGGAGTGGATGAGAGGGTGGCTTCAAAGGGATAAGAGTATGATTTTTTTGCGAAGATGTTTTAAGCAAGATTTCTTTGCTTTTCTTTTAAGATGAAAGAAGATAACTTAAGATCTGTTTTAAGAAAAAAAACAAACAGTCTTCAAGGGTAATGTCTGCGCGCTTGCAGACATTAGCTCCCTTGAAGATGTTTGAAGAAAAAACAAACACCCCCGAAATCTTCATTACTTTCGGTCTCTGTCTATCCCTTGCTGTTGACTTCCACACCCGCACAGGCCCATAATTTCTCGTCACACTCCAGTTGATCGAACTGAGCCCAGCCCGCTGATGTCCACAAGCCCAACGTGGGAGCCCGTAAATGGCCATGCACCAAAATGTACAAAAGAGAGGTGTGGGATGAAAATGATTATTATGATGAACTCCTTACCTGCAACAAATTAGTATTTAAAAAAGTAGGTATTGGCCACTACAATCAAATTCATTTTGTTCATTTAATTCATGCACGCATTAATTATGAAGTTATTCATATTTGAATATCTAGATGGATCGTACTAGCGGTCCATGCATGATATCATGTATACTTTTAGACGATTTTAACATAGGAAAATGTCACTTTTATTATCCTCTTAATGACTGTAAAAATTTGAATCTTTTATCTATACTACGTTGTAAAACATTTGATAGTGACAGTTTAAAAACTTTTAAAGTTTACAAGTTTTACAACATTATTTCATTTCATGTATAAAATACAATACTTAGATACCTTTATTTTAACTAATAAAAAATTTTTGAAAGGTAAAATTGCCCTGCATGTTAAAAGATTCTTACCTCTGATTAAAACCTTTGTATTTCTTCCCAATCTTTTGTAGCCATTGATAAATAATTAAACCCACTAAACAATGAGAACCAATTTGCTGCTATTATTAGGTTTATTTTTATAGGTGTTTGTTGTTATTTTTTTTCGTATTTGCTAATTTTCGATTATGAGACGTTATAAGTATTTGCTGATTTATATTTTGTTGTTATTATTAGATATTTTCTTTTAATATTATAATTATTTGCTGGTATTTTCTGGTATTATTTTGTTCTTGATTTTGATTCTTTGTTGTAATTTTTAGGTTTTTTTCTTTGTTATTATAAATCACAGTTTGTGTAGATTGGTATTGCAATTGGTATTGTTTCTTATGTTCTTAATTTTTTTATATATTGGTATTATTTTCTATATTCTCATGTTAAGATTAAAATGTACATGAACCTTCGCCAAAGTTTTACCTTTAATTAAATGAGAAACCTTGTGTTTCTTCCCCAACCTTGACTGAACCTTCAATGGACAATAAATTTAAACCTTTAAATCGCTGGATGGAATTGGAGGAAGCAGCATGAATGAGAATTTAAGTGGAAGGCTTTGTTTTCATTTGAAGAAGTGAAAATTTGAATATTTTATATCATTCCATGAGTTTGACAAAGGTCATTAGCTTCATAGCTTAATTAGTATTTGAAGTAGTAATTAAGGCTTTTTAAGTTATGATCTTGGGTATAGTTAGTACAAATTAGGCCACGCAATTGCAAATTAGGGCAATTGCGACCGTAAAAAAAAAGAAAACCTTGTTCTCTAGTGGATCTATCGTAGACCAAGAATTTTATTGACGGGTTATGAATAGAATTTACCAAGGAATCACTGACGGCCGGTTTTTCAAAAGAGTTTACGTGACATTTGAACAATATTTAGAGCCAATGCTCACCTCCTGTTTGAGTTTTGGAGCCTTTGTGTTTGCAACATGACTTATAGAACTTGCAGTTAACAACATGATCTAAGTTGTTGAATTTAGTATATATAATATATTATACCTCTTTGTTTAGTCATTTTCTTTCTTTCGGATTCTGAGCCAGACACTTTCTTACTAGTGTGTTTTGATCTATTAGTGGTATGAGAAAAGACAGAAAACATTTGTAATCCCATGAAACAAAATTAGAACCTTACATGCAGGAAGAACATAAAAAATATTATATATAACTTCGTTAATTGTAATAAACTAGGTCATATGTTACAAAAAAATAAAATCAAACCCAGTTATTAAAAAGGAAATAGGTTCTGTTGACAAGTTCTATGTCCAGTTCTTAACTAGGCAACCTTGTTCCACCGTCTGTATCGTATATATATGGTTGATTAATCGGGTTATATATATTTGCCATCTAAATGATTCGTTCCTCGGGTCACTAGCTGCTCTCGTGCCGGATATAATAATGAAAATCTTGAAATTAGTATCATGTATAATAATATAGTACTGATCAAGAATACAATGAGAATAATTATAAATGAAACTTCATCTAATTGTAACTCTTAACTATGATGAATATAATTACAACAAATCAAATTACTTAACTAAACTAATACTAAATAATATATTTTATCTAATCATAACTAATATATATATCTATATATATATATATATAGGATAAGAATCCTAAGAGAACCATTGGCAAATTAAGAACTTTGAGAACCATTTTGGACCACTAAAAAAACCCTCTAAAAAATATTAAAAAAATTATAAAACAAACAAAACCGAAAATTTTTAAAAAGTAAAAAAACCAAAATTCTTATATTTCATTCCGGTTTCATTAAAAAAAAAACCGAATTTTTTTTTTCTTTTTAATTCGTATTATACCTATACATATATTATACATATATGTATACTTTCATTTAATCTCTAGTTACGTAATATACACATATGTACATTATCATTTACCTTAAATTATACATATGTGTATAGGAAAAAACATGTGTGTACATATTATACATATATGTATAATAAAAAAAACCGATTTTTTTTCTTTTTAATTCGTATTATACCTATACACATATGTATACTTTCATTTAATCTCTATTTATGTAATGCACACATATTTACATTATCATTTACCTTAAATTATACATATGTGTATAGGAAAAAAACATGTGTGTACATATATGTACATATTATACATATATGTATATGTATAATTTAACTAAACCGAGAATTTTTTTTTACGTTTTTTTTTTTAAGAAACCGGGATGATAAATAAGAACTTTGGTTTTTTTACATTTTTTGTTTGTGTTTTTTTTTTGTTTGATGATTTTTTTTTATTTTTGGGTTTTTTTGTGGTCCAAAATGGTTCTCATAGTTCTCAATTCCCAAAAAGTTTTTATATGATCCTGATCCTATATATATATATAGGGGTGAGTTAACAAACAAATAAAAAATTCGTACTAAACGTGCGAATAAAAGATTTTGACGATGGCAAATCTGTAAATAAGTTGAAATCTCTTTTTTTCACATAAATCCCAAAAAATTCATTTAATCAAAACCCCAAATGATTCTCTTAAAACCTATAATCATCAATAAATTTCACCATTCATAAGCTAAATCATATGCTAAGAACGGCGATTAAAGGTAAACTTCGTTATTCTAATCAATTGTGTGCGTGTTGTTTGTTATACTCGTATAACTAGGGTTTGGATTGAGAAAAATTGATTTCAAATCTCTCATGTTTAATGTAATTTCTACATATATTTACAATTACAGATGATGTACACCAGTTTATAGTGAACGAAGAAGAAAAAATAACTATGAAAGACCCTCACTTCGAACCAAAACAGGTAACTAGTTTATTGTTTTTATTATTTTGTCAAGTAGTGTAATTATTATAGTTGTGTGCAGCAAGTGTGCTTATTTTCTTTGTTACTTTGTTTACTGGTTATAGTGTAATTAAATAGAGTAATTAACTTTGTATGTGTGTAATCTGTCTTTTTATAGCCTTTGTAATCTATTATAAGGTTGTAGTGTAATTATTTTGACAATTAGAGTAATTATCAAAGTCACAGTAGTTGTTTCATGCATAGTTTAATTAGTCTGTATAAGTAGAGTAGTTAATAATGTGTATAACTAGCTGTTTGTAATGTTAATTTCTTTGTTTATAGCTTTTGTAATCTGTTCCAAGGTTATAGTGTAATTATTTTTCACAACTAGAGTAATTATCCAAGTTATAGCAGTTGTTTCGTACATAGTGTAATTAGTCTGTATAAGTAGAATAATTATTAATATGTTTATAATTAGTTGTTTGTAAGGTTAATTTCTCTGCTTGTAGCTTTTATAATCTATTCTAAGGTTGTAGTGTAATTATTTTCACAGCTAGAGAAATAATCAAAGCTATAGTATTTGCATCGTATATATTGTAATTAGTATGTATAAGTAGAGTAATTATTAATACGCTTCTAATTAGTTATTTTTAATGTTAATTTAATAGTGAAAATGAGGAAGAGTGAAAGAATATCAATGAAAAATGGCTTGTAGATACTCCAATGATGAATCTTCACCTATTGTTTTAGGTGATTGGAGAGAAGAATTTACTGCTGTAAACGAGGTTAAGAAGTAAAAGACAAATATGGTGCAAAAGGATGTGGTGATGAAGAAAAGTAGGCTAAGATACAAAAGTGTTTATTCTAGAAAACCAAAAAAATGGTGTTTATAAAGAAAAGGATGTCGTGATGAAGAAAATAAGCAAAAGTCAAAAATGGTGAACAAGGATGTGGGGAAGAAGCTGTTTTATATGCAGTGTAATTAGTTTGTATGTAGCTTTTGTAACTATGTTAAGTGGTTATAGTGTAATTACATTAAATAACTAGAGTAATTATCATAGTTATAATAGTTGTTTTGTATGTATTGTAATTAGTCTGTATAAGTATAGTAATTATTAATATGTTTCAACCTGGTTGTTTGTAATTCTAATTTAATGATGAGAAGGAGGAAAAGTGAAAGTATAGCAATTATAAGGGATTGAAATACTCAAATGATGAATCATTACATATTGTTTTAGGTGATGACAGATACGAGTCGTTGACAAAGTGAAAAAGACTAAAAGAGAACCGTCGATACAAAAACGAGCTTAAAAAATAGAGATCGATGGTAATGAAAAGGATTGGAAATGTAAACAATTGGCAAACTCACATGACCTGCAAAGAGATAATTATATACATTTGCCGAGTCAATCCCTAGGAAGCCAATTAGAGAATTCAAACGTAATACACTTAAATTGTGTTGTAACTCGTGCAACATCATTGAGACAATAAAAGTATTACCTAAAGCCAAAGAAGTGGATTGAATTTTAAATTAATGATTGAATTTGAGATTTCATATTATTGCTCACTTATAAATTGTTACCCAAAATCAAAATTGTATTTGAACATTATTTACTTATAAATTGTAGAATATTGTTCACTTATAGTAGTTTACAAAAGAATCAGATTAAAACTCAAAATGTTTTAATTGATGTTTATAAATTCTTTTGACTAAAAAACAACCTGTAGTAGGTTGAAAGCCAAATTTGATATTGGTGTTGCTTGTTAGATAATTATCATATTGTAGAAGTCTATTCATTTGTGAACATAGATAAACAAATTTAAGCTGAACAGATTGAATATTAACATTCGGAAGTTACGGGCATACTTGGAATTATTCTTGTTAAACAATATAATTATTTTAGTTATAAGAAAAATTACTCTAGTCGTAAAATTCAACTTCTATTACAACAAATACAGTTATTAAACAAAATAAATAGTCTAGTTATAAAATAGAGTAATTATATATATACGTAGAGTAATTATGTAACTATTAGTGACTAATCGAATATAGGAATAGCTACTTTGTTATAAATTGATTATGCTACAAAAAAAAGCAACTGATTACACACCAGAAAGTAATTACTTACTTATACAAGTAATTACACTTTGTAATAGTAGTTGTTTTATATGTAGAGTAATTATGTTTTGTAAATAGAGTAATTATTGAAACACAATTACTCTATGGTTATTTTGTAAGTAGAGTAATTATCGTGTATAAGTAGAGTAATTACTGAAACACAGGTTATCATATAAAACAGTCGCACACACTCTGTAATTTCATTTTTTTTTTGTTTTTTTCGATTTATAAGCTTTAGTTACCAAGTAATTCGATTCGAAAAGCTTCCATGGATCAATTAGTTTGATTCACAAGCTTTAATTGTTCGATTAGTCCAATTCACAAGCTTTAGTTAGTCCAATTAATCGATTAGGTTTGTTGTAACATCCCGAAATTTCAAGATAATATTAATTATATTACTTAATAATAGAGGGAAAGTTTACTCGGGTTATCAGGAAATAAATAAAAGAATAGGAGTTGGTATGGGTCGGGCTAGTGTCGGGTAATGGACGTTGGTTATGGATTTGGATTAAATGAGATGGGTTAAATGAGAATGGGATTTCAGGGATATAAATACCCCCAAAATCCCAAAATATCTTCATTTTCACCAAACTCCCTAACACACACACACCACACACATACCGCCGCCGGACCGAAGGCAGATCCGGGCAGATCCGGCAGACCCGAGTGAGAGAGAGAGCAATTAGTGGTGATAAGCAAGTAAACGAGATCCAAACAAGCCCAAAAAGGTATGATTCTTGATCTTTGAAGTTTAAAGATCCAAGCTTTTTAGTGTATAAACGACCAAAAATGGTCGGGTAGCGTAGTGGGTGATATTGAACCATAGCAAGGGTGTTAAAATCGCTCGAAATGCCGATCAGAAACTAAAACAGCGGCTGTCTGGGCAACTTCGCCTTCATCTGGGCAACTCATCTGGGCAACTTCGCCTTCAAAGCGACGAACTTCGCCTGCAAGCTAAGTTCGCCTGATGAACTTCGCCTGCAAGCCAAGTTCGCCTGATGACAACTTCGCCTGAAGCCAAGTTCGCCTGATGATAACTTCGCCTGAGGCCAAGTTCGCCTGATGACAACTTCGCCTGAAGCCAAGTTCGCCTGATGACAACTTCGCCTGAAGCCAAGTTCGCCTGATGACAACTTCGCCTGAAGCCAAGTTCGCCTGATGGCAACTTCGCTGTAAAGCTAAGTTCGCCTAGCTGGTAACTTCGCCTAAAGCTAAGTTCACCTAAGGTTAACTTCGCCTAAAGTCAAGTTCGATTAGAAAATAAATTAAAAATCTAATGAAAAATGTGTTAAGACGGTTAATGGAAATAAAATTTTTCCAAGCTGACCTGGCAGCTCGACCCCAGCCAGGGGCTCTGCCCCTTGGACCCTGCTAGGGGCTGCCGCCCCTAGACCCCGCTGCCAGGGGCGCTGCCCCCGGACCCCCGTTCGTGGTGGGTAGTAATTAAGATTAGAAAGATGTTATAAGTAGTGATAGTTAAATTGATACGTGTAACTTGTACAGTCAGCCGAGCTCAGATAGAGAAGGGATTTACAGCTATCAGAAAAAGAAGCAGAATTCAGGTGAGTTCTAGCCCCATTTATGTGTTACGTTTTCGGGGCTGTGTGCATACTCAATATGTTTGTTAATACACTTATCCTAAGAGATAAGTGTATGCCTTATATGGATAATGTGAAATATATGAATGATTGCTTGATGGTACGTGAACGATCTTCGGATATTGCACGTACCGTCAGGTTGCAGCACTAAGAATAAGGTAAGTATGTTATGTATGTTTATGTGTATGAACATGATAGAGATAATAGAAGAAAGAAATGATAACGTATGGTTGTATGGTTACGAAGAGGGTTCCGAGCCCTAGTAATACTCGAGGAATGTAGGGCGTAATGCTCTTTATAACGTAAGATATGAAAGTAAGATAATACAAAAGAAAGTAAGAAAGTATGAACGAAAGGATATAATTTTATGTGTATGCCGTGTATGGTATATGTGATCGATACGATTGATTGCTTGACGGTACGTGAACGATCTTCGGATATTACACGTATCGTCAAGGGAAGTGACTAGCTCCTTACATGGATATTAAATAGTAAAGTATAGTGTTCCTTTTATGGAAGGTATAGTGTTCCTTTTATGGATAGTAAAGTGTTCCTTCTATGGATAGTATGGTGTTCCTCCTATGGAAATTTATATATGGTAGGGTAATGGTAATGGTTCTCTTTATAGATATTACGTGTCGATCCTCCTATGGATATTTATACAAGGTTAAGGTAGTAATATGTGTCTTCGGATACGGGAAGTAATATATGGGAATAGATTGTATGTTGCCTGATTAACTAGAACTCACTCAGCGTAGCTGACTTGTAGTATGCACGCAGGTGAGCCGATTATAGAGCTAGCAAGAGGATGACGCATGGCATGGATTGAACGGCTGGCATCTGAAGAAAGAAGTAAAGATGTTTTAAATATAAAGTTTTGTGTTATGGTATCAAAGAAAAGATTTAATGTTTTGTAACAAATGATTGATGTTTTATATTCCGCGAAAAGTTTTAATAAACTCTGATTTGAAGGACTGTGTTTATGAGTAAATCCGACGCTAAAGTAGGGCTACCGGGTTCGGGGCCTTACATTTGTACTAGTCTTCTTTAAAATCACTGTAACTGCAAATTGATTGTTAAATCCGATTTGTAAAGCTTAGTTGAATAATCGAATATAATTTGCATGCTTCAATTCATCAATTAAGCGTGCCAGTTCATTCGATTTAATCAATTAGGTTACCTAAACGAATATGATTTGATTGATTTCATCAAAAGAATAACAATTGATTACAGATTAGGTTTGTCCATCGCTTAATTTTTGTGTTTCCATCACTTCTTAGGTTTTGTATGTTAATTACGAATTTACCACCCTGATTTCACTTGGTTCGCACGTTTAGCACGGTTTTCTTGTTTGTATTTGATCCATCTCCTATATATATATATATATATATATAGGATTAGGATCATGTGAGAACTTTTTGGGAATTAAGAACTATGAGAACCATTTTGGATCACAAAAAACCCCAAAAATAAAAAAAATCATAAAACACAAAAATAAAAAAAGTAAAAAAATCAAAGTTCTTATTTATCATCCCGGTTTCTAAAAAACGTAAAAAAAAATTCTTGGTTTAGCTAAATTATACATATACATATATGTATAATATGTACATATATGTACACACATGTTTTTTTCCTATACACATATGTATAATTTAAGGTAAATGATAATGTACATATGTGTACATTACATAACTAAAGATTAAATGAAAGTATACATATGTGTATAGGTATAATACGAATTGAAAAGAAAAAAAATAGTTTTTTTTATTATACATATATGTATAATATGTACACACATGTTTTTTCCTATACACATATGTATAATTTAAGGTAAATGATAATGTACATATGTGTATATTACGTAACTAGAGATTAAATGAAAGTATACATATGTGTATAGGTATAATACGAATTAAAAAGAAAAAAAAAATTCGGTTTTTTTTAATGAAACCGAAATGAAATATAAGAATTTTGGTTTTTTTACTTTTTTAAAATTTTCGATTTTGTTTGTTTATAATTTTTTTAATATTTTTTTAGAGGGTTTTTTTAGTGGTCCAAAATGGTTCTCAAAATTCTCAATTTGCCAATGGTTCTCTTAGGATCCTTACCCTATATATATATATATATATATATATATATATATATATATGTTTATATATATATATATATATATATATATATATATATATGTTTAAGTTCAGGAGAGAAATGAAATTACTATGAGAAATGTGAGAAATGAATATGGGCCACCCATAATAAATCACTCTCTAATTATGGATACACATATCCTATACGTGTGTAGGTTATATGTTTTTCGTGTGTAGGTAATATGTTTTCTTATTCTTAGAACAAGTGTATGTTATATGTTTTTGTTTAGGTTGTATATTTTTTATTAACTGTAGGTCCCTATTCGGGTGGATCTAACAACGTCTTTGGATCAACCTAACTTAGTGCTAGCGGAAATCACACTAAGCAACCAAGAGGTCTCGGATCTTGATATTATGTTCGGATGTGAGTAGAAAGAGAGAAAGAGAGAGCCAAGAGAAGGAAAGAGTGTGTAATGAGTTTTTGGCAAAAGGTTGTTTTTCTCATGGCATGCTCCCTATTTATAGGGAGTCATGCATGAGAAGCATGATCTATAGTCACTAAGGCCCAATGCGCTTCTTTACAATGGACCGTGGCCCAATACATACAAAAAATGACCAATCGGCCTCAAATACATAACCGAACCAATACAAAAGACTAAAATATACAAAACGGGACCTAACAATCTCCCTCTAGTCTTTAGTATTGGAACCCGTCGGTGTCGTAATCCAACCAGCCGTCCTCGGGTAGTGGAAGTTCAACAACTCTTCTAACAAATTTGTTGAAGGCTTCCACTATCCGGTCTGTGTTCTGACGACCAAAGTCCTCGACGGTTCCCAGGGGTGAATTGTATAGCTTCTTGATGTCGTCTATGTGCAGCCCCATTAGCTCGTGCTCGTCAAATACGCGAATCTCAGGCAGATCTTTGCAGCGTATGACGGCCTCCCCTGTCGTGTTGTCAAATTCCCAGCCTGTGAAGTCTCGAAGGATGTTGGGAATAAAAGGCTCTCCATGGTAGATGATATGACAATTCTTTGGTGCCCTGTATCTCCACATGGTTCGTGGCTCTCTGGTGGCTGGGTCTATTTCTCTTGGGTTCTTGTACTTCCGACCCTTATTCGGCTCAAACTATTTGTAATCGACCTTCGATTGACGATGAAGGAAATCTGGGATCCAACTATCCAGAGTGCTCCGAACCGCACCATGACCTAGAGCTTTTCGAAGATAATTGAGGTCAAGCTCTGGTAGTGACTTCAACTCATGATGGTTGAGATAAATCAGATCACCACTATAACGCCTAATCGCCCAACACGCGTTCTCCTTATTATACTTGGCATATACAATCAGCGAATCATCGTGGTAAGGATAGATGAGATCGCGGGCGCATGCACAACTTGACACAATATGATTCTTTATCTTTCTCTTTAGTGGTTCCGGTGTCAAGTCATCAGTTGGAGTGGAGACGGTATCAGCAGCAGGAGTCTCTGTAGTCTGAACTTGAGCATGAGGAGTGTCGAGATTTGGTGAGTAATTGATGTAATCGTCTTCAACCCTCGCCTCTATATTTTGATCAATAAGTTGCTCCAAGTTCTTTCCTACTTCGATAAAGTCATCCATAGCACCTGCAAAGTCATCAGGAAATAAATCTTTATACATGTCAGTAATCTGTGTGTCGTGTTCCCTGACTTTGCCAGCAGAGTCGTGAGCAGCAGGGTCTTGAACGTCATGTTGAGCTGGTGGAGGTGATTGAGTGTTATCTCCACCTCCACCTCCTGCTGCCCCGGCCCCTCCGTCTCCACCTGCTCCACCTTCATCATCATTATCGTCATCTTCATCAAAACTATCATGAACTTCGTCATCGTCGTCATCTTCTTCCTCATCATCATCTTCTTCATCACCATCATTATCACCATCGTTTTAACCACCAAAACCGCTAGACTGGCTGCCCTGTTATACTAACCGACCAACAGTCGCCTCTCCTTCAGATACTACAGCCTGAACACCTTGCATGGTCACAGAAGGACCTGTGGCAGGCTGTGAACCACTAACTTGAGAAGTCTCACCAGACCTTCTCCAAGTACCAAACACAGCGTCAAGCCTATCCTCCAGACCATGAAATTCATCTTCTTGAATGCCCATGAGGTCTAAGGCCGCCTGGTACTTGCTTACCATATCTTCATTCGTCTTGAGTTGAAGCTCATTCAGACGATCTTGCTCTTTTATTTTTCCTTGTATGGTCTCCATTTCTGCTCTGAGTGTATCGAGAGAGGCGGAGGAAGCAGGCTGATTTTCCAAATTTGCAACCCTTGAGTTTGTGGCTTCCTTTTCAACATCCCACCTTCTCTTTGCATCTTCGATTTTCTTGTTTACACTAGATCTGAGAGCACTAGCACTTGGTAAGTCTCTTTCAAGTGTAGTCAGCCTATCTCCAAGTCTTGTGTGATCTGCCTCAGATTAGCGTTTTCAGAGGCCTCACGGTTCATTAATGCTTGTAGATTCTGGATTCGGGTGTGGAAGGTGTTTGTCAACAATCTTTGATTTTCAGCAAGAGCGTCACTTGTCCCCTTCTGCTCTTCCAACACCCTTATCTTTTCCCTCAGAGCCGCCTTTTCTTCCTCATCCTCCAACGCCTTTTGTTTCATCTCCTTAATAAACTTGAGGAGCACAATTTCTCTTCCGCCTTCTTAGCGTTGGATTCCTCCAGTGCGACGATCCTATCGAGGATGGGATCGGCGTATACTGGAGGTGTCGAAGACATCCCTCGGGAAATGGGTTTGGGTGAGATAATGGTGGATGGTGGGGTGGTGGTCGTTATGGGTGGTGAGGTTGTTGGCAAAGGTAGGGTGATGGCTTGGGTAAGTATTGGTGAAGTTATAATGGTGGGTAGTGTTGGTTGTGTTGTAGATGGTGTGATGGTTTGGGTTGGGGAAGTAATGACGGTTTTGCTCCATAAGCTTGTTGTTTGTATTGGTGAGCTGAAAACTGATGAGGTGAATATGGATGAGGTTGGTTGGGTAGGTGGTGTTGAGGCTTGAGAAGGTTCGGGTTGGGTTTGTTGTTGTGGTGGTGAGTGTGGTAAGGATGGTATTTGGGGTAGGAATGTTGAAATTGGTTGGTCTGTTGGTAAAGGTTCATGTGAGGATTTTGGTGAGTCATGGAGTAGGGTCTTGGTTTTCTTGGCTTTGGTTTTCTTCTGGTTTTTGGTGTCTTGTAGGCAGGGATTTGTATCTTAGTAACGTCTGGTGTCTTGAGGGCTTGGGCCAGTGCTTCTTTGGTGATTTTTGGTTGGTCGGATGGTTTGTCTTGTGAGGGAGACTTGACAAGAAACTTGGTTGACTTCTGGGAGTCTCCAAGTCTCCTCAAGCGCTTCAGGGGCGGCTGGTCTTCTTCTTCCTCCTCAAGTTCTATAAATTTGCCCTTTTCAGCCACTTTCCTCTTTAAGTCGTGCTTGGCCTTTGTTCGATCCTCGGCCGGCTCATCACTTGAATCTTGTTCACCTTCAACTTCGGGTTCATCATCATCTTCACTATCAACAGATGCCTCGTCCCCAGCAGGCTCTGTCTCCTCAAATAAACCAAACTTAGGACCCGGCCTTGGTCCCACATATTGATGACCCCTTCCCTTGGTGCTCAGCAACACACCGAAAACCGAAGTTTTAATCTCATTTACATGGTACGGCTCGGGAAGCGACTTCTTGTCCTTGGCCTTTTTGGACCCCGGTCGTGGAACATCCAAAATCAAATCGTCCAAAAGCAGTTGCACGAATCTCGGGTACATAAGCCATGTAGCACCACTCTTGATGTTTCCCAACATGCACAAGAATATCCTTCGAGAGTAGTTGAACTTCTCTCGAGTCGTCAAAGCAGACATAACACGAACCCAGTATGTACTCATACTGTCGAATCCTCCACGAGTATCCACAAAGCAATGAGTGACAATGTGGAATAAAAACCTCCAGTATGGTGGAAGATGACTCTTCTCGAGGCTCCTCCATTCAGTGTCGTATCCCATCTGTTCAACAAAACCAGCCAGCGTCTTCCTATTTCCCTTCTCATATGTATAATCTGGCTGGTCGGCAATCTTCAATACCCGTCTAATGTCATCCTTAGTAATAGTCAATTCCTTTCTTGCTACTGTTGTTGTAAACGATAGAGAATCATCGGCAACCTTGGCAAACGCCCAGAAGTCCATGATCCATTTATAGTAAACAGCTTGGTTGGCGGTGATAGCATAGGCAAGGGGTGATTGCTTGAGCCCCTTGACCATGGAGATAAATACTTTGTCTGCTTTTGTCTTTGGCAACCCGAGAACACAAAAATTATTATGACCTTGAAAGTTAAACCAAGAGATTATGAGAATCATCATTGAGAAATAAACAAAACAAATAAGATATTTACATAAGCATTAAGTAATTACATATTATAATTTAAAAAAATATATATATACATTTTTGTTTTAACAGGGTGATAAGTCAGTTTTAGTATGTTCACAAGTCAATTAGTCTACAATGTACAAAGATTAAGTCCAAAACAGTCCAAGAGTTGAAACAGTTCATTGGTTCAAAAACAGTCCAGTAGCTTCAGGTTTAAGAGTCTGAAAATTTTGCTAAATGTTGGTTTTTCGCATGAGGTCTTATTTTGCTTCGCATGGAGTCATTCGAAGCGAAACAGACAATCCATTCGCTTCGCATGAGGTCAAGCGAAGCAGAAATACGTTTCGCTTCGCATGAGGTCAAGCGAAGCAGAAATACGTTTCGTTTCGCATGAGGTCAAGCGAAGCGAAACAACGAAGCGAAACAGAAATATGTTTCGCTTCGCATCACCAGGAGAAGCGAAAAAGACCCATCTATGCGAAAACTTGTACTTAGCCCTTTTGATCCCCTTTTTCTTTTCACATGGTCGTCTAGATGCGTATTAAGTTTTTGGAAAGTTTGAACCTGAACCTCCTTTGTTTACTTGGTCAATTTATCCTTAGAACATCTGAACAAAAACCTAGATCTACAAACTTTACATAAAGAACCCTAACTCTTAATAATTAATGATGATAATCAAGATCAATAAGTCCAACAACAGATTATATACAATATGTTAATCAATCACATATGAAGATCAGCCGTAGATATAGCTGACGGTTCATCTGAACCATCGTCTCGATCCACGAGAACCCAGAAACATAAAGATGAAAGGATTTATGGTGTTCTGATGTTATATCGAGGGTGGATAATCTGGATTCAACAGCATAATGAAGAATAATGAGGAGGATCGATGAAGAATTGAAGAAAATTTAGGGTTTGAATGTTTGAAGACGAGAGAGAAGAGAGAGTAAAAGATAAAAGTGTTTGGTGAATAGTGAAAGATATTTTAGGTTTCCCTTATATATAGAGTCAGCCTATCTCGCGATAAGGTCAAAACATCGCGAGTATTCAACGAAAATACACTCTCAGTCCTCGGTCTTTAAAATAATTTGCATTTTCAAACCCAAAAAACATTTACCCACCAAATCCAAACACTTGATTATTTATAAGGTTTTTCTTTTGTCGGTCCATTACTTGTTAAACTTTGTACAATAGATCTCTTTTGACAAAACAAAACACAATAAAAGAAAACATTAAAATAAAGGCAAAAATAAAAATAAAAATAAAAATAAATAAAATAAAATAAATAATAAAATAAAATTAAAAATAAACTTAGAATATTAAACTATGCAGATACTTAATATTTTAGAAAACAAAACAAAATAAATTTAAAGTAAAGAAATTTTAAACATTTTAAAGTTAAAAAAAATAATATAGAATTAATTTACATAGTTCTTTTCTTTAGTTGATTTACAAAGAACGATCACGACATGGAATCATATTGATTTGCAAAGCCCTAAATCACGTTTCCATTTTGAAGTTATTGTGATACAAGTTCATCATTGACTGTAGATACTGTCCTCTTTTTTAACTTGATAAGTGTTTTGATGCCAAAATGATACGTTTAAAGTATAATTAGGCACGGTGCTTATGTGGTCCCCACTTAATCAGACATGTTACTGATTCCATCATATCTCGGGCCTACTTTGTGTTAACATATCACCTCAACTTGACTTAAACCTTTCTTAGTTGATTACAGTACTCTTATTAACAAACTTGACTTATTGTACACTATACACATGATACTTTGTGCTTTGCACACTTGACTCGATCTAGAAAGATTAAAATAAAGCAGAAGTTCAGGCCATAACAATCAGGTCGGATAATACCATATTATCGCGCAGAGAAAGTCCAAGGCTTGAACAAAAGAAAGAAAATAAAACAAAGCAGAAGACTCAGGGCCTTAACAATCAGATCTTATATGACTACAAGCGTAGAAAGTCCAAGGCTTGAGTCAAAAATAAATGAATAAATAAAGCAGAAGTTAAAATTCCTAGAACTGACTCCTTTTCTGACTCCTTTTCTTTTTCTTGCTTTTCTTGACTGTTTTCTTGACTCAATGAAAATTAAAATTGACACTGACTTTCATAAGACTACTGTGATTAGGTAAAGAGAGGCTTGGGTATGACATGTATAGTTACATTTTTGCCTTGATGAATATGACTTAACGGAATCATGCAACCGCTTCTTAAACGTATAGCCACTGGCAACGGCATTAGTTTAAGTTTATATCACCCGACACTTGCTTGTTTGTCAAGCCTACCTACACATCTATGAATGACCTTGTAGCCTTTTGTTCTATTCTTTTAACGCGCTAGAATCATTACAAACCAATGTACTATCACTTTCCAAATGGTCGGATCAAATTCTTAATTGAAATTTTAAAATAACCGACTCACTCTACGAAGGAGCTCCCTCTAAGTGGGACACCACTTTTTCAATTTTCTTAAGTTTTTCTTAAATAGCAGTAAAGAAGAGATTAATATTATATATAAAAATTAAAAGCTTTTTGTCAAGTCAAGTGACTTGATTTTTGTTTTTCTAAGAGTAAATGTAAAATTTTTTTGGTGAGTAAACTTAACTCAATTTTCTCCCTCTAAATTTGTGACATATTTGAAAAATATTTAAAGTTTTAAAACCTAAAAGATAAAGTTTACTCAAAAGAAATCATGCCCAATGACTCAACGAGAAAAAAAAATCGAGCACGACTAAAAGTTTTAGTAAAGAGATCTGCAAAGTTATAGTCAGTATGGACCCTTTTTATGTCGAAAAGCTTACGATCATAACAATCACGAATAAAATGTATTCAGATGTCAATGTGCTTAGTCTTTGAGTGCTGGACCGGGTTTTTAACAATTGCAACGGCCGCCTCATTATCACATTTGATCGTTGATCTATAAAAATTCAAACCGTCATCCAGCAGCTGATGCTGGATCCAAATCACTTGAGAGCAGCAGCTGGATGCAGCAATGTACTCGGCTTCTGCTGTGGAGGTGGACACGGTGACTTGTTTCTTGCACTGCCATGAGATCAACCGATCTCCCAGAAATTGACATCCACCAGATGTAGACTTTCTGTCCAAGTTGCATCCCCCATAATCACTGTCGGTGTAAGCATGAAGTTCCAAGGGAGATTCCTTTGGATACCAAAGACCCAAACGTGGTCTACCCTTCAAGTATCTGAAAATATGCTTGACAGCCGTCATGTGGAATTCTCTCGGGTCTGACTGATATCTGGCACACTGACAAACAGGGAACATGATGTCCGGTCTGCTTGCAGTGAGATACATCAGGGAACCAAGCATTGACCTGTAAAGGTGTTGATCGACTGGTTTTCCCGATGGATTAGGAGCTAGAACAGGTCGCATTGCGATTGGTGTCATGAATGATGATGAGTCCTTGAAACCAAATTTCTGAACAATGTCTTAAACGTACTTTTCTTGGTGAATCAAAGTCCCGTCCTTCTTTTGCTCAACTTGTAAGCCCAGGAAGAAAGTCATCTCCCCTAAGGAACTCATCTCAAATCGCTGTTGCATAACCTCAGAGAACTCCTTGCACAGATCCTCATTCGTGGACCTGAGGATAATGTCATCGACATATACTTGAACCAGAATCAAATCACTGTTGCCCTTTTTGACAAAGAGAGTTTGATCGACGATTCCTCTCTTGTAACCATTCTTCACTAAATGATTAGCCAGTGTGGCATACCATGCACGAGGTGCTTGGTGAAGACCATATAGAGCTTTGTCAAGGCGGTAAACATGATCAGGATGAGTTGGATCCTCAAAACCTGGAGGTTGACTGACATAGATTTCTTCTTTTACTTTCCTGTACAAGAAAGCAGTCTTTACGTCCATTTGATACACTTTGAGGTTCACGTACGAGGCGTATGCCAAAAAGATGCGGATTGCTTCTAATCTGGCTACCGGTGCATAGACTTCATCGTAATCAAGACTTTCACGTTGCCAAAAACCTTGTACAACAAGCCGGGCTTTATTTCTAATGATCACCCCTTGTCATCCTTCTTATTTCGGAACACCCATTTCGTTCCAATTGGCCTTTTATTTTCTGGTTTCTTTACTAGCCTCCAAACATTCATCTTCTTAAACTGTAACAGCTCTTCTTGCATGGCCTCTACCCAGGAGTTGTCTTTCAGTGCGACTTTGTAGTCCTTCGGATCCACCTGTGAAATAAAACAAGCAAAAAAACATCTGTTAATGTTACCCGAAGTACTGCGTGTTTGGATGCCAGCGGACGTATCTCCGACGATGTTCTCAGTCGGATGTCGACGATGAATTGGTAGCTGTGGAATTTGGTCGACATGCTCGACTGGTGTGGCCTCAAGTTGAATGGTCAGGCTCTCTATGGGATGAAAGACAGTGTTCATAGGGACAAAAACATTCGGTTGAGGATTAGTTCCATCTTCTTGTGGTTCAACCAAATGTTCTGCAGCAATGGGACCTTCCCATAGGTTGTCATAGAATGGAACATCAACAGCTAGAACAGAAGTTGTGTTGGTGTTATCAAAAGTTTCATTCGGACTTTGTTCAACCTGCACACTTGATGCATCAACCTCCATTACAGGACCTTGATTGTCTTCTTCTGAGGGAGGTGTGGGGACCGATTCTACCACACTTGGTTCTGCTGGAGGTGGCTCTGCTTGATCTACCTGAACATTTTGATTGTTGTCGGCTGACATATATGAATCAGAAACTGAATCAGTCATGTCTTCAACAACTGGCAATTCAGTGGTGTCGGCAGAGGGCTGCTCAATGACAACCGGTGCTTGTTGATTAGCCACAGGTTGAAAATTAAGTATAGGTGCAGCAGCAGCTATGTCAACATGTTCAAGATCTTTCAAGACAGCATGCATCAGGATAGATTGATCATCATCAGGTTGAACAAGAGGAGAAACAACAGAGGAAACCTTTGGTACAACTGGTGCCATGTACATTCCACAAAATTGCTTGAACAATCCTTCATAATCAAACATCCAGTCAGGACCATTGTGTGCATCAGTAGGGTTTAACTCTTGCCAATCAATGTTGAAGGACTCCAAGATTACTCTTGATTTCTTGTTGTATACATGATAAGCACTTTTATCAGCATAATAACCAACAAAGTAGCACTCATCCGCCTTTTCAGCAAACTTGGAAGTTGTTCCAACATTGTTTGGAGTATGGTATAAGGACATCCAAAGGTTCTGAAGAAATTTACCCTTGGCTTTGTTCCATAGAAAACTTCATACGGAGTCTAGTTCAGTCTTTGGTTTAGGAGCACACGATTCTGGGTAAAGCAAGCAACGTTGATAGCTTCACCCCAGAAAATCAATAGTAGTTTGGAGTATGAGAGCATTGTTCTGGCGGCTTCCACCAAAGTACGATTTCTTCTCTC
This sequence comes from Bidens hawaiensis, assembly GCF_021521415.1. Taxonomy (NCBI): domain Eukaryota; kingdom Viridiplantae; phylum Streptophyta; class Magnoliopsida; order Asterales; family Asteraceae; genus Bidens; species Bidens hawaiensis. Next base: position 122,857 of record NW_027496917.1, on the reverse strand, counting down.
AGCCACCCCATTTTGTTCGGGAGAGTAAGGTGCGCTGAGTTGGTGAACAATTCCCTTGTTTTGGCAGAATTCATTAACCACCTTGTTGCAGAATTCGGTGCCATTGTCACTTCTAATACATTTCACCTTCTTATCAGTTTGATTCTCAACCAACATGATAAACCTGAGCAGAAAATGTGACGCCTCGTCCTTGTGCCCTAACAGAAATGTCCAACTGAAACGTGAGAAGTCATCAGTAATAACCAGACAATAGGCTTTTCGACCTATTGCCATTGGTTGAATTGGACCGAAAAGATCCATGTGCAACAACTAAAGAGTGGAATTGATGGAATTGACAAGCTTGGGCCTATGAGGGAGTTTGTGCTGTTAGCATTTAGAGCAAGATAAACATTTTTCAGCACAGTGAAAAGATTTTACTGGCAAACCCCTCACATGGTCACCTTTAACCAACTTGTTCAAGTTCTTAAAGTTGACGTGACCCAAGCGTTGATGCCATAAGGATGAATCGTTCTCCGAGGCCTTGGACATTAAGCAAGAAATAGACCGCATGGAATAATTTCTTCTCATGTCCAGAATGTAGGCATCGTTGTGCCTTGGAGTACGCATCATAATCCATTCTTCAGGGACTTTAAAACCTAGTTTCAGAATGAGACATTCATTTTCAGTAAATAGGGTTGAAAATTCTTATCACAGATTTGAGAGACACTGAGCAGGTTGTGGTTGAGCTGTTCCACCAGATTGACTTCATCGAATGTCAAAGTACCATTCGAGACCTTCCCTTGTTTCGTTATCTCTCCTCCAATATCACCGGCAAAGAAACGTGACCACCGTTGAATGGTTTGATATCGAACAACAGCGACTCATCTCCTGTCATGTGTCGGGTGCAGCCACTGTCTAAGTACCAAATACTGTTGACATGCCGTCCAGGCTGTCCCTGCACACACGAAGAACCAGTTAGTGGAGGGTTTCCTGAGACACTCCTGTCTCGGGAAGGTTAAACACAAAATCACCAAGTTTAATTTTATGATTTCTGAAAATATAATCCTTTGGTGAATCAGAATCTGAAGAACAATCCCTCGACGAACTTGAATTATGGTTTCCTCGGTTTTGGAAAATTTTTCTGGATTGCCTTCGTTTTGGTTTAAGCTTAACCACAAAATCTTCTTGATTATCCTTTGAGAAAACTTTTGAAAGGTTCTTGGGCTTTTTAGCTTCAGACCCCTTTGCTAACCTCTTTCTTTCTCTTTAACTTAGCCAAAATGGTTTCTTGGGTTTTTCGGTTCTTTTGGATCTTAAATTTGTCTCACTGGCTGAAGTGTAAGTTTGGTTAGGCATTTTCTTGGTTTGAGCATTATACCTAGGAAATGTCTGACCAAACTTACTGTTGAAGTCTTTTTGTTGTTTATGCCAGTTCTTGCAATGCCTTACAAGATGAGACGGATTTCCACAAATGAAGCAACATTTTCTTTGGTTGCATTTATAGACATCTTGCTCACTGAGATATGTGGGATGAGGTGATGTTGTTTGGTTAACATGTTGGTGACCTCTATTTGACTGATAATTGTAAGCATTTGAATAATGAGTTGCAAAATAATTTGATTGTCTAGGTTTCTGTCGAGAGTAGTAAAAGTCACTATCAAATTGATCATAATATTGAGAACTATTGTTATAATTTGTATTTTGAGAAAATGAAGTTTTCTTGGATGGCACATATTTACATGAAGTGCTTGGTTTTTCATTTTCATAGCAAATTTTCTCTTTTATTAAGTTCTCAATTTTATTATCAGTTGATGAGCAGTTTTGACTAGTCTGTTCATTAACCTTGACTTCAATGGTTTCATCAAATACAGTTTCACATTCTGAATCAGAAGAGGAACATTCACTTTCATTGCAAACATTTATACAATTGTCATCACTTGATGATTCACAAAATACATCCTTTGATCTAGACATTAAACTTCCTATCATTGATTCACACACTTTGTTACAAACAGGATTGTTAATTGATTTTGTTAGACCCACACAGGATTCAAAACGTGGTTCTAATTCTCCCTTTGGTTTACAATCCTGGTTAACCTTCCCACCACTTACATCACCTGCTACACAAGACATGCTGACGTTAGAATTATCAGATGCTGAAATTTGAGCTGTTGATGGAGAGGCGGCTGAAACAAATTTCACTGGTTTTGGTAGTTTACCAATACCATAGGCCATCTCTTCATCAGGAGAAGTATTATAGCTAAAATGGGGTAGGCAAGTGTAATTATCATTCATTGGTGGAGGCACAGCTGAATAATCGCAACCTAATCCCGTTTTAACTTTAGTACTTCTCTGAGCTCTGATGAGATCATCTAATTGTTCAGATGATGCTTCAAATCTTTCAACTTGTTTTTCCTTTTCTCGTTTATCAGAAAGATCAAGTTTCAACTTTTCAATGTCATCTTTTAATTTATTTACAATGTCCTTGTAATAGATGACATTGTGCTCTCCTTGAAAGATTTTAAGCTTAAGATTTGCAACATCATCGTGATGTGTTTTAATCTTTGCAACATATATCTTGTCAGCCTTTATACATTCAGCATTTAGTTGACGAAGTTTTGCGTTTTCTTTCAAAACTTCGTCCTGAAGATATCTATAATATGTAACTTTATTTACGCAAGCTTGAGAGCAAAGATTTCTTTTCACCTCATCAGATGGTGACGCATCAGAACTTGCAGCAGCAGATGAAGAAGCTTCATTGTTTGTGAGAGCCATGCCAGCCATGTTGAGAGGATTCTGTAGCTCTTGGAATTGATCATCCCAATCCACGCCAACTTGGACCTCCGATTGGGAGACAAGGGCCTTTGAGTTTGAGCTTGAGTGTCCTTTGTGTGGATGACCTCCAATTCTTTGTGATGAGCTGCTTGGCTTGTGCACCTCACTCCTTTTTCCTGTAGCCTTGCTGCTCTCCTCCTCTGTCACTTCAGTCACACGAATATCATTGGCAGGTTCTGACGGATTCATGCATTCTCGTGAAAAATGGCCCATCTTACCACAGTTGTAGCAACGCAGCTTTGACTTATCAAACCCGATCCTTTTCCTGTCTGAATCATTGAAGCTATCCTTCCCGTACGTCTTCATGAAGTTAGTAGCCCTTTGCACCGCCATTGCCATCTGGTACTTGATGTCCATTTTCTCAAGATCCTTCTGATTTATATCTCTCAGATCTCCAGCTTCAAACTGTGGTGGCAATAGATTTCCTTGCATCAACTCTTCATGGCTTGACAGAAAAGCGTGAACTATTGCGATGTTGGAGTCATTTAACATGGGTAGTGCTTCACAGAAACTTGAAGGTTTGCTTGATTGGGGTTTTGAGGATGAGGAAATCCCTTGAGCTTTTAAGGCTTGGGCAACCGCACTGTCGACTGCCTTTTGAAACGAACTTGTATTGGAAGAATCTGATTGATTATTTGTTGAGATGAATGTTGTTGGTTGTGAAGGTACACTTGGGGAGTACTTGGGAGTGGTCACGGGATACACATTCTGTTGAGCTTTGCTTATGAAAGCAGTTGGCATTGAAGAAGCAGAACTCACTCTAGCTTGATTCAGAGAACTTAGATGATTGTTCATTCTCATCCATTTCAAATGACTTGATAGTGCATATCAAGTCAGTGTTTGACATCATATTTAGATTGGTAGTTCTCTTGATTGTGACAGTATTGGTACTCCAGCTGTATGGCAATGAATTCATCAACTTGTGGTTGACCTCAGCATTTGCAATATTGACACTTGCAGCCCTAATTCTTACCATCAACTTCTCAAATCTCTTTACCAAATCCAAAACAGCTTCACCTTGACGATGATTGAACATATTGAATTCTTCCTTTAATAGGGCCTTCTTGTTTTCCCTAATTTCGGCATTGCCCTCAACTTTTTCAACAAGTGCTTCCCCTAGTCCCTTTGCACTTGTGAGTTCACGAAGAGTTTCAGTGATTTCATTTGAAAGGCAGACAGCCAATATGAGATAGGCTTTCTTATCTTGTGCCAACAGGTCTTTATCTGCTTGATCATAGTTTTCTGAAGCCTTAAGTTGTTCCCCAGCATCAGTGCGAGTCACGGGAACATGAGGACCTTGTTCAAAACATCTCATCAAATTAGTCTCAGTTAATGAGATATAATTCATAAATCTCCATTTGAAATCCGCAAAGTTATCATCCAAGGTCATGTACTTTGGTGGCTTTGTAGGTGTTCCCACTTGGTTTTCCAACAACAAATACCCCTTCAGCAGCTCAGCATCGGAACTCGTCATGATTTCAGTGGTCTCAAACAGCTTAAAAATTTGAAGAATGATCCAAGCGAAGCGAAAAGGTGTCAAGCGAAGCGAAATGATGTCAAGCGAAGCGAAAGAGTCTCAAGCAAAGCGAAAGAGTCTCAAGCGAAGCGAAAGAGTTCAAGCGAAGCGAAACATCCAAGCGAAGCGAAACATAATTCAGTTTTCTAGAAGCAATCTTCCTCGGGATCTGTTTTCACCTAATCTTGTCAGTAGTGGGTCAAAAGTTGTTACACAAACTTTCATGCCATGAGAAGCGAAACAATTTCTTATCACTTTTGACCAACTGTTTGAACCGTAACCTAAGCTTTAACACCTTTTAACCCAAAACTTCGTAGATCTAGACTTGATATTTTTACCAAGAACACTTTCTAAGATATTTTTATGAAGATTTTGCCCAATTCTTTTTGTATTTTTTTTTTTTTGTTTTTGAGGTTTTTTTTTTTGTGAACTTTCTTGTAAAGAGCACTTGTTTTCTTCTTCTCAAGATCAAAACCCAATGTTGTGATCCAAAAACCCTCAACTAGTGAGCCGAAACTCTGATACCAATTGTAGGTCCCTATTCGGGTGGATCTAACAACGTCTTTGGATCAACCTAACTTAGTGCTAGCGGAAATCACACTAAGCAACCAAGAGGTCTCGGATCTTGATATTATGTTCGGATGTGAGTAGAAAGAGAGAAAGAGAGAGCCAAGAGAAGGAAAGAGTGTGTAATGAGTTTTTGGCAAAAGGTTGTTTTTCTCATGGCATGCTTCCTATTTATAGGGAGGCATGCATGAGAAGCATAATCTATATTCACTAAGGCCCAATGGGCTTCTTTACAATGGATTGTGGCCCAATACGTACAAAATGACCAATCGGCCTCAAATACATAACCGAACCAATACAAAAAACTAAAATATACAAAACGGGACCTAACATTGACATTTAATGCTAACATAAGTAAGATAGTTTTTTTGTATTATTCATCACAATGTACCTACGTGTTGATTGATATTGATATATTGAGTTGGAAGAAATTGGTTTTGGATAGAAAAAAAAATTAATATATGAATAAATTGTATTTGTGTAGGATAAAATTTTCAAGTGTAGGTTATATGTTTTTCCTGTGTAGGTTATACGTTTTCATGTGCGCGTGTAGTTTATTGATGTTGAATTTTGTGTGTCGGTTATATGTTTTTCAAGTGTAGGTTATATGTTTTATTATTATTAGAAGAAGTGTAGGTTATATGTTTTTCTGTAGATTGTGTATTTTTTTGTTGATATTTAATGCAAACACGTGTAATATAGTTTTTTGTACTATTCATCACAATGTAACTACGTGTTGATGGATATTAATATATTGAGTTGGAAAAAATTGGTTTTGGATATAAAGAAATTTTAATGTATGAATAAATTGTACTTGTGTAGAATAAAAATTCAAGAAAGAAAAAATAAGTTATAAAAATAAATGAATTCTTATTATTTTCCAAATATAATAATTTGATTAATTATATTAATTGAATAAGCAATTATTATATTTATTAGTTATATTAATTGAAAAGAGAGCATTTATTAATACTTTCCTCATTTATCTTTAAGCATTTAAAACATAAAATAAAACTAGTGACTCATATTCATTCCTCACAGTAATTTCATTTCTCTCTTGAACCATCCCCTATATATATATATATATATATGTGTTCTATCATATATTCATCTAATTTTATAACTCCTAATTATGATACGTTCAAAAAAATGATGATAATTAATGTACTTTATCTAATCATGACTACTCATCAATAGATCTTTCTTGTTCTTACCTATTTCACCAAAAACTCGGAAACACGTGCATTAACTTGTAACATGATATTTAGGTGATCCATTTTACAAAAAAAAATGAAAAAAAAAATGAAAATCATGATAAACTTAATTCATAGATTTGGAAATCTATATTCCAGATTTTTGTCCAGCCACTTTGTTACATTTATTGCAAAACTGCTCACAAAATTAATATGCTCTTGAAGCATGAAGATTGATCGAATTGTCGACTGGCACCAATTAACAACCGGATTAAGTAAAAATACTAGTTACAAACAGGAACCTTGGTAGACAGACATATAGATATGTAAATGTCGTGCTTAATTCTTTTCAATGTTTTTGTCGGTTGGTTTCATGCTGTAATGATTACTTGCACGTATATTTTGTAAGAATATTGTATACAACTATGATCTAGAGTGACAAAGACGCAAAATCTGATGAATTGTACAACTTCTAATGCGTAGTTGAGATAGGGTTGTGAATTTCTGACGCTATACGAAAACCCAACTCAAACCTAACACGAAATTTTCGTATTTGGTAAAAAACGGTTTGAGTCGACCTCGGGCGTTTAGCTTAACGAGTCAAGTTTAATTAGGACACCCCAATATGTTTATGGTTGGGTATATATCTTATGCCAATATTTAAAACTAAGCAGAAAGTTAACATAATATTTTTTTAACTAAAGTATGAGTTTTATATAAATTTATATTTTTGGTTGTAAAATGTAAATTTTAAAGTATTAATACGTGGAAACAAGTAAAAAAATCACGTTAAACGGACTATGTTCGTGTCGATCTGTGAATTTTTGGGTCATGTCCGGGTTCACGTGTCTTTCACGGTTTTCGAAATCAATTTGGGTTCGTATCAAAGTTTCAAGTTTGTATCAGGTTGCACCCGCTAACTCGCGAACAAGACTTGTTATAAACACCCCTAAGATGAAATATGAACTCCCTCAACAGCTTGACAATCATATATATATATATATATATATATACACACACACAACTGGATATCTCTAATAGACAGTAGCAGAGCCAGAAATTTTTTCTTATGGGTTCGTCATCATTTAAAGAATTGATTTATTACTATCCATCGTCAAAGTTTTCGGGTCGGATCGGGTCAGGTCACATAACACATATTTACTGGCGGAATCATATATAACCTTTTAACTCTTGAATTATTATAATGTAACTGAAACTCTAGAAACACAAAACCAATTATTAGTTAATAACCTTAACCTGGGAATTTTATTAATAACTTGGTTTGTTTACTTCTAGCAAAGTAATTTTCCAATAATATGTCCATAAATAATAAAAAATATTCTTCGATTATGTATCCTGTTGCAACGATTAAAAAAAATTTAGAAAAGATTAAATAAGTTTAACAAATCTAATTGTGAAAAGTAAAAGCTATTCTTCAATTATTATTATTTGTGAGAAAGCATAGTAAAAACTCTAGCGAAAATCACATGATCTAATAAATATTTTAATTAAATATAGTAACGGTTAAATAAAAATAAAACAAAAATGGCTATACCAATATATGAAAAATAAAATCCTAGAAAGCTAATCTACTGTTACAACATTTTCTAAATTGTGACAGTGCTTTAGTGAAGCATAATGAATATAGGTATTAAATGTCTTTAAAGCCTACTTAACCTAAAATAATAAATTACCTATTTTGTTTCTAATTCAACAAATAGACATTAGCAATTCTGACATTGATGTTCCTTTCATCTATCGGAAACATTTCTGATATGCTTTCTTTACTTTTTGTTTCTTATTTAATGGGTTTAGTCGCCAAAAATAAACAGGTTCATTCGTTAATACACTACTATACGCTTAAGATAAATATGAAACTAGAATTGTAACATTCGTTATTTTTCAAACCCGAAAACACGACCCATTTCGAATTTTTCAGTTTTTATAAAGAATATATATAAATATATATTATAATATTCTCAAGTTTCGTTTCAACATATATCGTTCATTCTTTTCTTTTTCATTTTATTTAATAAGCGAAACTTCGGGATTTGAGGTTTTGTTTAAAGGTTTAACGAGTTGCGCTGTTCCGGTATAATATAATAAACATTCAAACTTTTAACTTTTATTTCACTAGTAACAACATTCTAAAGATCAAGGTATAAATTATAAATTTAGTTCAAAAATCTATTCTTAAAACCTTTTGATAGTTCAGGGGTCTGGAGTGTAATTTGTATATAAAATTATTATATTAAAATAATATGTTTACCCAGCCCAAGACCCAGCCCCCCGTTTTTCCGGTTAGAAGTTCCGGCAAGCCGGAAACGGCTCCGGCCAACTTAAAGACCCCTTAAATCTCGCAATCAATCCAATTAATTTCTTGTATCGGCCTTAGACTTCAACAATGGCCCTTAAACATTGATAATAACGTGATTTTAGCTATTAATTTACGCATATTAACCGCGATAACCGCCGGCCATTTTTCTAAATCACAATTACTATCATTTAATGATTCCGTTCCAATTCGTACTATAAAAAGGATGTAAACCTCAAACTAAACTCGTACCAGCCTTTAATTTCATCTAATATACGCTCTACATCTCATAATAATCCGTCAAGTTGTGTTTTTCCGGCCAACGTCGTTCACCGTCAAAACGCTACATTATCGGGTAATATTTATATGCTTTATGATTGTTTTTAGCCAACTAACAAAACCCCTAAACTAGATTGAACAAACTCGGAACGAATTGATTGAATTAAGAACTAGGGTTTAGGGGATTAAGATGATGAACTTAAACTATTATATTTATTCAATATGTTTTGAGTTTATAACAAGCTCTTAAGTTGGTCCAGTGGTTAAGCAACTATGTTTTGTCCATAAGGACCCGGGTCAAAGTAATATTTTTGTTTTATTTGTAAATCTCTTATATTAATTATTATAAACTATATATTCTCTTATAAATCATTTTAAATCAAATAAAATTATTTTTAATCATAAAAATTATATCATTTTCACCTAAAAAAAACTAATCCTTCGAACCGTCAAGTCTCGTTTTAAACTCGTTTAACAATTATATATTTATCGTTCGTTAGCACCTTGTTTTCAAAATAAAATTTACCGTTAACATCAAAATTTCGTAAACGTTATAACATTCAAACGTAGCGTTAAATTAATAATATTTAAATAATATAGTTCGTTAAACTTTAATTTGTTAGCTTTTAATCCGTTAAACTTTAATTCGCTAAACTTTAAATTCGTTGGCTTTATAATTCGTTAGTGTTAATTCTTTAACCTTACTTTGTTAACATAGTTCAAGATAATTCCCATATAAAATCAATGCCTCGTAATTAGCGCAACTTTCGTATTAGCATTTAAGTCATAATATTAAATAATATAAACCGTTAAAATTTCCGTTAAGACTTAGAATAATAATCCACGCCTTAAGATAATAAAATATATAACGCGACATCTTTAAAACTAAATAATTAACCCGTATAGTCATGTTAGTTAGTCTTTGAATTTTCGTATTTATTTTTATTTATAGTTTGAGAAGTTCAATCGCTTCGAGTTCTTTAAACGCACTTTCGGTTGCTTTCGGATTTCGTTTCTCGTTTATCATCTATTTCAAAGGTGAGTTCTTCATAACCCCATTTTTAACGCTTTATAATGTTTTGGGGTGTAGCACGTCACAAGTTTTTCTTTCGTTAGTTATGCGTTTGTTTACAAACCGATTCACTTATATCGTACATGTTAAATTCGTGTATATTGTTTATGATTATACGTGAACTTGCTTGCAACGTGTTTATTGTTTTATTGGTGGAAGTTACGCAAACGCAAACGCATACACATAGTGGGAGGGTCCGACGGGACGTACCCGCGCCGTCTAACGTTACGACTTCGGTTGTTTACATAAGGTGGTTCTCATTTCCCCGACTTCAACAGCTTCGGCTAAATGAACGGGAGGACGACACTATTTGATTTCATTTACTTTACGCTTGAATATTTATTTCATGACGATTGTTGAATTGCGAGTTTCATATATATATGTATACGCAAAAACTTATGAAAACTCACCAACATGTGTTGTTGACAAAATATATTATTTTAAATGTGCTGCAGGTTGATACGATGAAGTGCCATGACAAGAAAACTAGTTATGTCTTAGGATTATTTCAAAGAATAATATTTGTTTCATTTAGATTTAATGTTATTTGTCTTATTATCAGACTATTTGTGTATTTGCGAAGTTATGGAATATGATAAATATATTGTCACTATTAATAGTGTTACGAGCTTATGAGTGATATGTACGTTGCACCCGGGCGTATTCCGCTTAAAGCCGCGGTGTTACAAGAATGGGTTCAAGCGAACCCGGAGCCGTATGAGTAGCTCCGCCTCTGCTAGTAGATCGTGTTCTTATCACCTTCAAATTGAGTATTTCGTTGGTACCTTCAAAAGTCCAATCAAGTAATTCCCACATATATATCTCTGATGAATTGTGTTCATATTACTTTTAGCTTGAAGTATTTCGTTGGTACCTGCAAAACCTGTCTGATAATTCAAAGGAATATCAAGAACAAATTTACAAATCTGTTACGAAAACAACATATTATAAATAAACCACATACCTTTATTTATGAAGAAACCATCATAATGATTCAACTGATGGTTAAAATCTTTGACAGTTGAACAATTATGTAAATGAAAAAACGCTTAGCAGAAAATTACATTAATGACAACTAATTACCACTGATAGCAACATTGTTGTCGGCACTAAGTTACCATGATGGCATAGCTACCACTATGATGAGTAGTTGCCACTAATGGATTAAATTGTCGTTAATATTCATTCACAACTAATGATGAGTATAAATGCAAATTTCCATCAATTATGCAAAGCCGAAACTACTTCAAGTAACATTCCAATAAGGTGGCATAAAAAAATTTCCACCTGAATGGGCACTGATACCCGTACTAGGGGCTTTACCCCTTGGAACCTTGTCAAGAGGGCGCTGCCCCTTGAATCCTGGATTTATAAGTGCATAAAATAATAATGGGCATGACTGAGCATGCATTCCACACCTTCTAACTCGTATAAATCAACAATTTATCATCCATTGGTCTTAAGTAAATTCCGATTAACCAAAATGACTTAATTATTCTTAAATCACCAAGACATTGTGTTCTCTTTAGGATTATAAGTTTGATATCCTAATTGTACAATTACTAAAATCCTAATCTTATAGGTACTTTGATTTGTAAGAACAATATCGTCTAAATGTGGCATCAGTTTTGATAATATTTGGCATCATTGACTTGGTTATCCTTCGCACCAAGTCTTAATTCTTAAGGGCCCTAAATGCTGGTGTTGTCTATTCCTTGTGAGATCAATCATAAAGCGAAGCAAACTCCTATGCTGTGTTTGTTTAAGTGTTTATCACGTCAAGGATATTGGCGAACTAGTTCGTTTAGATTTATGGGGCTCATTAAGACACAAGTAAAGACGAATTCAGACGTAAACCTCTTGATTATTGTATGTGACAACTCTCGAGCTATTTGGGTGCATTTGCTAATATCAAGAACTAAAGTTTATCAAAAAATTTTGAATTTTGTAAGTTCAATTAAAAGTTAGTTTTTTTTTAACAGCTAATTTTTTAACAGCTATGGTGCATTTGCTAATATCAAGAACTAAAGTTTATCAAAAAATTTTGGTATGTGCTCGGTGGCTAATCGGATTTGGGGTCTTGTTGCTTCTTGGCTTGGCCTACCGTTGTCTTCCTCTTTGGCTCCGATTGAGCTGATGTCTTGGTGGGACACTTTAAGAGTCCAAACTCATAAGAAAGATATGATCGGGATGATTATATTTGTCACTTGGTGGATTATTTGGAGATTCAGAAATGACTTGGTATTTGAGAAGAATCGACATAACAAAGAAACGATATTTGATGAAATTTTAAATTTCTCGTTCTTATGGTATAGTAGCAGAAATCGTAAATGTAATATTTCTAGGATCGAGTGGCTTAAGAACCCTCTATTGTATTTGTAATGTTTTATGTTTTTTTGTTCTAGCTACTTGCTAGGACTGTTTTTATTTATTTATATAAAATACCGCCTTTTCAAAAAAAAAATTTTAATTTCCACCCTTTTTTGGCTCTTGTAAGGTTTAACCCCTACTCTTTGCTAGGTAACATCAACATCTTTACCACCACACCACAAAGGGTGAGGCAGTTAGTTTGGTAATTAATAAAATTGTTTAGATTTGATAATGGAACTGAATTTATGGATAACAAATTGTAAGAATTTAATTATTTAATAATCATATGTTTTTTTTTTTAACGACCAACAAAATTTCATTCAAAAAAACATTAGAAAGTCGCTAGAAACACCAATACAAACGACAAAGCGTAAATAACGCCACCGAACAATACAAGCATTGGACAAAACCAATAAAATATGCCCACCTAACTATATTGATTACAACCGAAAACTACACCACTCGTCCCAAGAAAGCCCACCTCTATTTGCCCTATTTTCTATCCAAATGAATCCCATCACCTTCTATCAAGCTAAGCTAGTCATTTGAATCGGAGACCCAGAGTGAACAAGCGCATTCCGCTTTTTCCATAAGCACCAAGCCATGATTAAACAAATCCTTTGAAGAAGTTTAGCCTTTTCTTTGGTAAACGCCAAAAACTTATACAAGTCCAACACATCACGAAAGATAAATAAGATAAAATATAGCAACCTATACCATTGAGCTACTTTTTAATTTCATGTAAAATGTATAAGTGGAAGTTCACGTGTAAAATGTATTAATGGCGATTGTGAAACTTACCAATATCTAACACTTTTATTTATACTTAGACAGTGACGCTACACACGGAAAATAGACGGATTAATAGCGGACATTTACTTTTGTAACAGCCACGTACATTTTAACCGTCTTCGAATTAAACCGACCATTTCTATAATCAAGTATTGGTTAGACCTTTAAACATCAAAAACCTGAGTAACCCGACGCACGTTTAACCCGAACTACATCAGTTCAACTTTTGGCAACCGGTACTTAACCCGTCCGGTGGAGGGGAACATCAGCTCAGGAATGTGATATTTACATTAATTCAGTAAGATAAATGAGTTAAAGGCAAGATGTTATACCTTGACAACTACATCCCTTTATGTCTACTATTTCTTTTTCATTAGTTATTATTTTGAAAATCTTGTAAACTTTACCAGGGGAGACACCATCAAACAAATTAGGATCACGGAAAGTTTAAACTTCTTAGTATGTAAATAAATGTAATAACATGAAAACAAATACTCAAATTCTATTCGTGCCTCTTACACATATTTAAATATTTATACTCTCAAATAAAAAGATACAAGTTTGTCACTTGTCACTGTTGGGTTTCAGTGGTGATCAGTTAAAATTTCGTTTATTAAATCCGATTCAATAAATGTGACAAATAATAATTAATTACATTAATTAATATACGCAATGGAAAATATATGTTAATCAGCACCGAAAACAAAACCCGACAGGATCCGGTTACAAACAATACGAGTACGAGTCAAAACATTAAATATAAACTAACAATATATTTAAGTTTACCTCGGTTAATAAATAACCGGTTGAGACACCGAAGGCTAACGAACCGAGCTAGGTGACACAACGAGATCCAACGACTAACGGTGCGATGCACGAAGGCAACCCGGTAGCGGTGGTGGTGTGCGGACAGCAGCCCGCAGACAGCGGCGGCGGCGGCGTATAGCGGCGGCGGCAGGCGGTGGTCGGGCAGCGCTGGCGATGGGGTGGAGGAAGAAAGAAAATGGACTTGTTGATTGGCTTAGGGTTAATTAAACATCATATGTTTATATAACCTCCTATTATGTTTAACTAATCCCATTAGTTATAAACCTAATGGGCCAACAAGTCCAACTCTTACTCCAAAGCCCGCTCCATGTAATTTTCATCTCGTTAAAGTATCTAACCCAGTTAACTAACTTAAGCGGGTTAATGGTTCGTTACCTCACGGTGTAACTCTCACGGGTCATAACCCGGTTGGCGTATTTACTTACCCGAACCGGTCCATAATTTCAACAGTCACTCCCACATTAAACCTCACCATTTTTAACAAATTTATAATAGTAAAAAAATATTTACAATTCTTAAAAGTTTATGCTTCAAAATTTGTTAATTTAATATTTACTTCATATTTTTTTTTCAAATATTTTATATTTATAATAATCTTTTACTTTAAAACTATTTTAAAGACTATTGTGCAACGACTGTGTATTAATAGTGTTTAATATGTTATTACTTCTTGTATATCGATTATTTATTAAATATTGTATTTTCAAGAACTACCCGTATAATATACGGGTCTCAAACTAGTGTGTAAATATATAACATAATCAAGGAAAATATGATTACATAGTGGTACATCAAAACTTTAACCAAAATCGTCCTCTTAGTTTAATCCTGTTAAGAGCCTGGGCAACCACAAAATTGCGGGTCACTCAAACTAATAGCTTTTTGACGATATTTAGCAATGTAGATAATAACTGCACAATTGGTCCCGTACAGTCTACGTGACTGAAGAATGCAAATTATATAAATTTATAAAAGTCATCCATCATGATAAATACCAATAAGACCCTGTTAATACCCGATGTGCTTAGAGAAATAGTTGAGACCACACAACACGTTGGTCGAAGCTGAGCCGAACAGCAATTGACATGGTCACAACCCAAAATTTGTGTCAGATGTGTGAACCCGAACAACACACATAATTGCAGGTTGACCTGCACACAACCCGTTTGACCCTGAGTATTTTTTATTTTTTTTTGTTATTTTCATATATTTATATTTTAAAACTTAAGCTTTTACAACAAAAATAATATAAAATTGTATAACCAATTATATTAAAATCATAAATCTTGTCAATTCACCTTTTAGTTTTAAAGTTTGGATTAAGATACTTAAAACAATAAAAAAAACATGTTTTAAATTTAAAATTAAATAAAAACTGGGTTAAACGGGTCAACCAGTGAACCGATAAGGTTGACCCAAGCACGACCCGTTATAAAAAACGGGGTCACAAATTTGACCTGAAATAACCCAAAAAAATTCATATTTAGACTAATAGAAGTCAGAGAAAAGGCCCCGTATGAACTTACGAGATGATACCGTCTGTGGTCGTTCCCTTTTATGATTTCTCCTACATGGCCACCAATGGTCCAAGTTCCCTACATTTGCATCCGAGGATGGAACCCGCAACCCAATGGAGGGATAAAGTTCTCAAAATTATTCTTTCTCATTGTCGTTTGCATATACGAGAAAGAACAGTTAGGTACTTACAAGGGCGGCCCGTGTGACGGTGAAAACTAAAGCCCACACTTAATTAACGCCTCCGAATCCAAAAAACTTTCAAATAACCTGACCTGAACTATCTGAATAACCTTACCCGGATAATAAACATGATCAACAACCCTATTTATAGGCATAATACATGCATTCATTATAGGTATGTGATTTTTATACATCAGAATGGATCTTCATACATCACCTTTTGCCTATACGTCTCTTATAGGACTATACGGGTCGTATAGGGCCTAAGTTGTTGAAGACATATACGGCTTGTAAAGGTCTATACGGGCCGTTTTAGGGCCTGAAAAAGTTGTTTTGTGTGTACCCTCTATAGCCTATACGGTCCGTGTAGCCCTATACAAGTCTCATGGGTCCATACATTCACAATGATGGTGTATGAAGATCACGTCTCTTATTATATTTGTTTTGATATAAGTATAAAAAATGGGGTTTTCTAGAGCACCTCATTTTTGCTAAAAACACCCATCAATACGCCCCGTATATAGCTATACAGGGAGGGGGTTTATACGGGACATATTGGACCCCGTATAACCCTCGTATAGCCCTATACGGGACGTATTAATATGTGTATGGGTATCACTAGAAGGACCAAAATAATATAATAACTTTTACGATAATAATGATGCTTACCAATTTATCCTCTTTATTTATTTATTTTTTTTTGTTAACGGCTTGAGAATGTCTAACGCTTTTTATTTACACTTTGATAGTGATGTTACATATGAAAAAAAGACAAATTAATTACTAGGAATTCTGTGTCGTACAATTAACTGTTCTACAATAATAGAACAGGAAGCATTTATTATTATTATTATTATTATTATTATTATTATTTATAACGACGAATTTCTTGTATTTAGGCTACCGTACTCATTAAATTTGGAGAGACCCGACGTCCCACTCTGACCAGATTATGTTGTCTTAACTGGGCCACCCTGGTTTCAGAGTTTAGCTTGGCATTCCCCCAGGAAACCATACCGTCGACTACCACTTTACAGTCGTTGTGCCACCACAAGAGCATAGCTCTTGGCATAACATACGGTGGGATGAAAACCCAGGTGGGCTCGGGGTTCGAACGGACAACCTTTGCACAAGGCCTAACTCAATTTCTTCATTGCCAATATCCACCTAAAAGTGACACAAGTGAGATTCGAACTTAGGTCTCCACTGAAAACCCAAGCCTCCTGCCACTATGTCACAAGTGGGGGATTGAGTATGTTTTTTTTAATATCACTATTTTACAAGAATAATATAATAATTTGTATAAAAATAACTAATGACGAAGCTTGGACGAAAACGTGTGAAGGGGGCTCAAATTTTCAGATGAAAACGAGTAAATTTTCAATACCGAGAAAAAAACGCAGGGAGGGGCCGTGGACCACCCTGCCATGCATATGCTCCGCACTTGATAATAACATAATTTTAGTTTCTTTCATTTAGAACAAATGCTCAAGCATGCCTTAGATTGCAAATATGAAACAGTTTCTTTTAGACAGACAATAGTTTTCGGTTTATTTTTGTTGGGTTTTTGCATAACAATCAATAGTGTTTGTCTATTTGCGCACACATAAATACAGTGTCATCTAATGTCATGCATAGTTGTTTCGGTTTATCATTTATAGCCATGTTGTTACCATATAACTATGCTTTTATAATGGTATAAATAACTATACGATTGTAATGATAAACAGTAGTTAAAACTAATTGGTAAAATTAAAATTGTAAAACAACACAGTTACAATGATAATCAACATAATTATCACATTGTATGTTCGTAAACCTATTTAATTTTTGCACATTATATATGCCACTATTGTACTCACATTAAGGGGAATGAAACTCTCAGGTTTTTAATATACTGCTTTTTAAATAACAAAAGTACATATAAGAGCACCCACAAGTCCACAACGATACGCTTATTTGGACTACCAGTTGTTGGCGCCGGTTGCGGTGGAAGTGGTTGTTGCGAGTCTGCGACAATGGACGGGGCGTGTGGTTGGTGCAGGCAACAATGTGTATGTAGTAGTCTAGTGGAAACAAACAATGGTAAAGGGTGATGTAACTCATTTGGACTACTAGTTTTATTTTGATTATTTTTTACTCCTTGAATAATTTGAGTATGCTTAAATTAACTCATACAATTTTGTTTCGAGTCCAAGTCAATTTTTTAAAAAATATTTATATGTAATTATTTTGTTTTGCATAAGTAGGTATGGCTATAACAGGGGCTACAATATTTCCACTAATCAAAGCATTGGCCTACAATATATATATTGAGATAAAAATATACCTAAATAAAGTTATGTGGCCCAAAATGGTAAGTTGTTGGTTGATGTCTTATAAGTGTGATGGCTTATATTTTCATACCCATGGTTGTAAAATTTATGGTCTATTGTTGTTTAGGTATATTTGCTAGACCACTTTACTCTAGTTTTATTGCTAGTTTTCTTAACTTGATGTTTGAAGGTTTGTCAAGCATTTAATAAATGACAAAATCAAATCAACTAGTTTTAAAATATCCTTTTTAGTGTTTAAATATTATTTGATTTAGTATTTTACATTAAAATCCATCTATGGCACTAGTGAGTCCTCTTTTCATTTTACCTTTTATAGATTCATACCCGTGAAAAACAATAAATCACGTGTAAACCGAACCATTTATCTTCTAAATCGTCTTAACCGACCAATTTAGCTCATTTTGGGCACTTCCTTTTGATATTTGACACATTAAATATACTGACTTAACGCCCTAAAGTCATGTATGTAAAAGATTTAGACCAAGAAACTAGAGAAAAACGGGTCTTTTTATCATTCACTCTACGGTATAAGAACCTATATAAGGTTATAACTATGCTTAAAGATTCACTATTAAATAAAAGGGACAACTTTATAGAATAACAATAAAGTTTCAAGTTTGTTCCAATTAAGTCACTCATATTTTATTTTGTCTCAATTAGGTCACTCAACTTTTAATAAATGTTCTAATACTATATTTTTTTACCTTCATATTATGTGTTTTTAAATAACTTAAACGTCATTAAAGCCAATTTTTTTTTACTTTTTATCAGTAAATGCATCAATTACGATAATATAGTAGTCATCCCTCTCGTTTTACAACACAAATAGAAATTTAAGTTACGTAATTGAGACAAAATAAAAGTTGAGTGACCTGATTGGGACAAAACAAAATATGAGTGACTTAATTGGTACAAACTTGAAACTTAGTTACTATTCTATAGTAACAATTATGATTATTCAAATGTTTAGGAGAAGAAACTAATTCATAAAGATTAAAAAAAAAACACAATGCAAAATATGAAATAAACTAAGCTGGATGAACTTAAATCCCATCACTCAAACGGGCCGAAACCGGTCCAATCGGTCCGGGCTCAAAACGCCCGTGTTAAAAGGAAGGAAGCCCAGCAATCAACCTAAACTTTTCATAAGAAACCCAAAACACGAATTGCCAAGGCCCGAGCCGAGCCCAAGTAGGAAAAAGCCCTTTCCACAAAGCTCTAAACCCTTCAAATCTCACAGTTTTCACCAAACAATCATAACTACTTGTATACTCATTACCCACCTGGTTCATCATTCGTGTCTTGACCACGTCAGCCGGGCAACTTATGGTTGTAGCCGAGAGGCCGGACATCATAGAGGCTAAAGTGTGCGCGTATATGTTATCTTTAGCAATGTTACTATTAATAACAAAATGTTTTGCATGATCATAACAAGCTAATTCGCCCATGTTTACCAAAAACGCTCTTTGAATATTGGGAATCACTCCCCTCCAAAGTCCTTTAAACCCGTCGGTGCTAATGATTTTAGTTAGAGCGTCAACTGACCCAGAGTACCGTGGCTGGAGCCCTTGGCTAACCATTCGCCCATCGGCTTGCATCCTGACTTTAACCAGATCAGCAGGGCTAGCCACTACCTGCACTATTAATACCAAGATTTGACCAGTTTTGACCCACGTGCACAATTTCAACTAGGGGTGCAAGCAGGCCGAGTGGAGCCGTGCCCTAGCTCGAAGAGGCTCGAGCTCTTTTTCTAAAGCTTGAGCTTGTGTATTATTTATTAATTAATTTATTAACATTTTTAATTATTTTAATATATTTCGAGAAACATTAAACGAGCCTAAGCTGGAGTCGAGCCTGTGAGCAACACCTTAAAGGCTTAAACAAGCCAAAGCTCGAGTCAAGTTCGTGGGCAGCACCTTAAATGAGCCAAAGCTCGGCTCAAGCTCGCTAGTGTAGTGTGGAACTAATACATAGAAGTCCAAAAGGTTAAAATTAAAAAACACACAAGGGTCGTTAAGACTCGACGAGCCTAAACAATCTTCCCATACAAGGCTCGAGCTCGATAATTAAATGAGCTTTTTTGAGGCTCATCTACTTCTAGTTTCAAGCTTTTCATCGATCCGATATTGAGTAGCTCGTGAGCAGCTCATTTGCACCCCTAATTCAACAGCAGATTTGCAATTTCAACACTTTTTAAAACCCTAAATCCTAAATTTGGTACAAAATCCCAAATTAAACAATTTCTTCCTATACTAAGTTAAACTAATACCATCTTCTGTGTACGAATTCATATGTTTTCTCATCCAAAGAACTTAATTCATCAAAATTCATAAAAATTCGTAAGAATTTAATAAATCTGTAACTCAAATTATTTAGCTCAATAAATCTGTAACTCAAATATATACTAATTAATTAGTTACTAATTAAAAATATATATATTTTAAGCCCAAATTCATTATTTTGATCCAACTTTTTTCCCAGACCCCAAATTTTCAAGCTTAAATGGCAAAACCAAAAAACTCGAAACCCAAGTTTCTGTTTTAGCCCGAAACCGAATCAACTCGAATCATGCACATCTAATTTCAACCATAGGTAAAGGTTTGCAATTTCAACACTTTCTATAAACCCCAAATCCAAAATTTTCAGTACAAATTAAACAACCTTCTCCAAAAACAAGTTAAACTAATCCATCTTCTGCGTACTAATTAGTAGGGGTGCAAACGAGCCGAGCTGCTTGAGAGCTACTTGAGATCGGCTCGTGAAAAATCTCGATCGAGTCGGAGCCCAAGCTTCAATTTTTGAGCTCGAGCCGTCCTGCGAGCCTAAACTAGCTTGTTATTAATATATATTTAATAATTAGTAGTTAATCTATATAATATTATGAAAAAAGAACTAAATAATATACATTATATTATTACTACTATATATAATACTATATATAAATATGAACTTTGACGCCGCAATCGGCCTATTGGGCCACTTGACGGCACCATATTAGTCGGTGAATTTAGTTTCTTTTAGTTCAGTTCCCATAATAAACGTAATGGAAACCGACCAAACGTCAATTTTTTTTTTGTTTTAGTTCCGGTACCATAACAAACCTGAAAGAAACCGACCGAGTTCGCGCAGACTCGTGGCTGTATTTAAAGCTCATGAAAGACAACGCTCAGGTTTTACCAATGGGCAAGTTTACCGACTGACTCCTGCCCCCCACCCCCAAAAACACCTCAATTTTTATATTTTTTTCGTTTTTTTAGTTCCGATGCCGTAACTTACGTAATCAAAACCAACCGAATTCTTGTCAAGTTACCGCCTCAATGATCGAGACCGACAACGCTTGAGTTTTTCCACCGCCCGGTTAACCAAATAAACATCGTCTTAAATATTTTTGTTTTCTTATATGTTAATTTTTTATATGTTAATTTGACGAATTAGTTTTTTGGTTTTTAACGTTCACATTCTACCAATGGTGTCTATATCATAACGAACATATCTGACTGAATTTGTGTCGACTCATCGTCGTAACACTTGGGCTTTAACAACGCCCGCGTTTCAACGCAGGGGTTTTGCCACGCCGGGTAGAAAAACTAGTTATATATAAGTTATAATTCAAAAACTATATAATTAATATAAATATATAACAATTAGTTAAGAAACAGTACACTAGCTGAACTCAAGCTTCAAAACCTACTAACGAGCCAATCTTGAGATGTTATAACTCGTTTAAGGGCTATCTGGGTTTGGTGAGACAGGTCAAATGCATGATAAGCCTCCGTTTACAAATAAAACAATCTTGTGGCTTGTTTTAAAGGTTTCGTTTATATATATTTAAGATATATAATAAACTTAAGTATATAAAAGTTAGTTAAAAAATAGTAAAAAGCTTAAACAACTACCGACAAGCCAAGCTTGAGCCTAGTCGAGTAACCATGGTTTTAACTTATTAAAATTACCTGAGCAATAACGCCGGAAACACCACCAATTAAGGCCTTAATTGGCAAAGCAACAGACCCATTATTACCATCACCATGATCGACAAAAGCATGACGCAATTGCTCGTAGCCAACGGTTCGAATGGGCGTATAGAACAGGTGTCTGACAATGGCGGGAGAGAGGCCGTTGTAGAGGCCAGTGAGGCCTTGTTTACGGAGGATGTCGGAGGCCACGTGGAAGGCGGAGAGTGGGTGGTTGGTGGAGTGTAATTGGAGTCTGGTTTTGGTGATGTCGATGGGGAAAGTGGTGGTTTCGGCCACCGTGGCGGAGAGTGATGCCAGAATGATCTTGTTGATGGCTGTGGCTCGTGGTTCGGGTTGGTCTTCAGCCATGGAGTCTGATCTCTCTCTTTAGCTTAAACCAACTCATTTTCTTTTAGTATGACTATGGAGGCATCGGTTAAATACATAGTATCATGATACACTAGTATTTTTATTCGGGAAAAAACTCTCACCTAAAAGCATTCTCAGCAGCTCCTCTAAAATACTATGAGTAGAGGTGCACAAACCGGTTTAAAACTCAAAACCGGTTCGGTTTGGTCAATAAAAATCAAAACCGGCTTATAATCGGTTTCGGTTCAGGTTAAAACTGGTTTCGTGACTAGGTTACCATCGGTTTCGGTTCGATTTTTGACCAGTTTTGGCCGGTTTTCGGTTAGGTTAACCGGTTTGAAACTAGTTTTTATGAAGAAAATTACAAACTGATTCCAAACCTACGGTTTCCATCGGTTCCAAACCAGTTTCTATATAATCGTTTTGAAACCGTTTCGGTTTCGGTTTGATTCTTGGGTCGTTTCGGTTAAACGGTTTATTTGCTCACCTCTGATTGTGAGTGAGAGCATTCACAACAACTCTATACTATTACGAGAGAAATCTTTAAATTTTTTAGAGGGTTGTAAGGGGTTGTGAAAGAAGAAGATAAAAATTTTTAAGAGATTATAAATTTGAAGAAACATTGTTCAACTATTTATTTTTTAATATATTTGAAAGTGGTTGTGAGTAGATGAGAGAAAAAATGTAATAATAAAGATGTAAGAAAATATTATTTAATTGTATATGAGAGAGTAAGGGGCTGTTTGGGTTTCCTTATTTTTACCTCCTTATAACTTATTAACTTTTGTAAGTTAAAATAGTGTTTGGATAATATAACTTATTAAACCTTTTAAAGAAGGAAAATGAGTTTTTCATAAGTTAGGATTGAGTAACTTATGAAAAACTCTTTATATAAGGTATAAGGAGGTGCAAATAAGGAACCCCAAACACCCATTAAATGTAGTGATTTTTAGTGTAATTATATAGATAAAGATAGAGGAACTGTGAATGAAACCTCTAAAACTTTTTAGAGGATTGTAAGTGGTTGTGAGTGAAGGAAATAAAACATTTTTAAGTGATGAGTAAATTTGGAGGAACACTGTTCATCATCTATTTATTTTTTAATATATTTGGAAGTGGTTGTGGGTGGATTAGAGAAAAAATGTAATGATAAATATGTAAAAATATATTATTTAATTGTATATGAGAGATAATATCCAGTGTTTTCTAACGTAATTATATAGATGGAGATAGAGAAGATACCGGGAATGCTCTAAGGCCAATCTTGTGAACACTCGCCTGAAGGCACGACAGTATGGTGAGATAAAGCTCGTTCAGTTCAATGATCCAACTACTGAACGTCACCTACTCGCCTAATCTCTCATCTCCCACTCAGTTAAAATAAACTTGGTCACATGAAACACCAAGACTCTTTCTTACGGCTTCACCACGAACTCATTGGCCACCAAAGAAGAATGCACCTATCACAATTATTAAAAAAAAACACTAATCTTTCAATTTAAGATTCACCATCTTCGTTATTCTTCACCCATAAAAATGAAAATAGCTTGATGTTTTCTTTCAATCTTGTGATTGATGCTTGCGATTTATTCAATAATAAAGTCTTATTTTTCACCTTTCATAAACACCAACATAACGTAAAGATTTAAATAGTTTACTCTTTTATCATAATAATATAATAATGATTCGAGCCAAGTTGACGAGTTGAACCTCTGAACCAGCCATGTAAACCGGGCATTTAACTTTTATGTCACATATGACTAGTTTGATTTATCGTTAACCAAAACCAAACCATTGAATTAACCTGCCATTCACCTAAAGCATGTCCATCAACTTGGCCCACAACCATTATACTATACAAAAATAAAACTTACATATTCATAAGAAGAAAAAAAAAACTAATCAATAAATTAATGATTTTCATCCCCATTTTTGATTTATTGGCAGGAAGGCTTAGGTTATTCAATGACGACTTAAATTTAATCCACTTGTGTCATTTTTAGTAGATTATGACAATAAGGCTGTTCATTATGGAGGGGTTTTAAAACCCCTTCGCGTCATCGCCACGTAGGAAACAAGGCTTCAAAGCCCTTCTCCTTAACACCTCGCTGTGGTTTAAAGCCTCATTTTATATATACACGTATATATATGTATGTGTGTGTATGAGACATGTCTAAAGGATTTAAGTAAGACCTTATGCAAAGTTGTCAGTTTAAATCCAAAGTCACTCGGATTTTAGTCTTACTGTGTGCTACATCATATTTATGCTCCTTTGGCGACACAACAACTGTCAAACGACAACTGACAGTATAATTTTTCAGAAAATATCCAAGACAAACTCTGAAGCCAACAAAGAACTGGAAGTATAATTTTTCAAAAAATATAAAATATATAAACCGAGAAGCAAATCATTATTGTTAACCCAAACCCGAATTCATAATACTTGAATACATACCAAAATGGCGGCAAAAACCTAGGGTTCTTCATTCTTGACATCCTTCATACTTCAAATTAGTCTTCTTCAAACCCCAATTCGCACGTTAATTAATCCTCACTACTCTCACCATAAACATTTGATCAAATCCGCCACAAAATGCCAATAGACGCGATATCATCAATGTGTAATTTGGGGGTTTTGGATTCGGTTAATAAAGCTTCGATCTTTGAGATGTTAGAGAACTGGAACAGCTTCTGTTTGGTTACGGAAACGATCGTTAATGGTGGTGGTGTTAATTTATCGGATTATTACTCCAAGTTTCAGTTGGATGTGTGTGGGTTGTGCAAGAATGGTCTTAGATCGTTGGTTGAAGAACAGTTTGTTGTGTCGTTACAGGTGTGCTATGTGTGTTGTTTCGGATTTGAAATTATGGGTTAGAACGGGTTAGGGTCGGAACAGGTTGATTCAAAAAAGGTTATTTTGGTTCGGGTCGAAAGGGGTCGGGGTAAAATGGGTTGGTTTAAAAAAATGTTTTTTTTAATTGTTGTACATTTTAGCTTTGCTTCTGGTTTTCGGCACTGATGGTCAGAATGGGTAAGGGTCGGAACAGGTCGATTCGAAAAGATTATTTTGGTTCGGGTCGAAAGGGATTGGGTTAAAATGGGTTGGTTTAAAAAAAATATTTTTTTTAAGTTGTTGTAGATTTTTGCTTTGCTTCTGGTTTTCGGCACTGTGGTCAGAACGGGTTAGGGTCGGAACAGGTCGATTTGAAAAGGTTATTTTGGTTCGGGTCGAAAGGGATTGGGTCAAAATGGGTTGGCTTAATTTTTTTTAAATGGATCAAAATTGCGGTACATTTTAGCTTTGCTTCTGGTTTTCGGCACTGATGGTCAGAACGGGTTAGGGTGGTCGGAACAGATCGATTCAAAAAGTTTATTTTGGTTCGGGTCGAAAGGGGTCGGGTCGAAAGGGATTGGGTCAGAACATGTCTCGGGTCAAAATGGGCTGGGTTAAGAAGTTTTTTTTTTAATTGATGTATATTTTATTGGATTATTATTCCAAGTTTCAATTGGATGTGTGGTTTGTGCAAGAATGGTCTTCGGTCGTTGGTTGAAGAACAGTTTGCTCTATCGTTACGGGTGTGTTATGGTTTTCGAGTTGTGTTTTGTTTCGGGTTTGAAGTTATTGGAAATTACTAGGTTGTAATAGTTTAGCCGAAAGTTGTGTGAATGGTAGGACTGGCAAATGGGTCGGGTCGGGTGGGTTCGGGTCATGGGTCGGAACGGATTTGGGTTGGAATGGGTTGATTCGGAAAGGGTTATTTTGGTTCGGGTCTAGACCGGGTTGGGCCGAAGGGCATCAGGTTAGAATGGGTTTTGGGTCAAAATGGGTTGGTTTAAAAAATGTTTTTTTTTTGGGGTTGCTGCACATTTCAGCTTTGCTTCTGGTTTTGGCACTGGTTAAGCATGTTCATCAGTCGGTTACGCATGTTTAAATGTCAGCTGCGCACGTTTTGGTGCCGGCAAACGCATGTAGCCTGGCCCAGTATGTGCTTAACCCAGCGCTCTGCACAAGTAACTGGCGTCGGTTACATGCGCAGCGTTGTTTACAGTAGACAGGCATCAATTTAGTCTTGTTTACTAAACGGGAATAGCAAAACTAATGCTGTGGTGCTAGTTTAGTCAAAGAGTTTTTAGCTTTGAATTATGCGACTGTTCAGCATGAAAAACTAATTCAATGCTGCCTAATCTAGAGTTAAAACTTGAATTTGAATCACAGGAAAATTATCATCATCAGGTAACTCAAAAAGATAAAAGTTAAAAGCTATATGATTAGACAAGTTCACTATCAGGCAAGGTTTAAAAGTACGGAATCATGCCTCGAGGCGTTTCCTCTTAGCCTCATGAGGCATATGCCTCTAGGCGAAATGAGGCGTAAGCCAGAGGCGGAATAAAAGATAAGTAGAAAAAATATATATTTTATAAAAAGTTAAATATAAGGTATAAATTTGTGTATTAATGTCTAGGGTTAAATTCAATAAAGATGTAAAGTTGGGGTTAAAAAATGAAGTTTTGTGAAAAAAAAAAAGCTTAAAAGGAAAGAACGTGTTTTAGAAAATATAAAAACTAGGGTTAAGGTAGCAATGGAAACAAAACTTGGGTTCTAAGCGTCGTTTGAAGACCCTCGCATGTTCTAGGTACACATTTTGCTCCATTTAACCCTAGCAATTGCCCATTGAAATCATTTCCAACACTGCTACCGCCTCACTCATCCGCCCAGCCTCACTCAGATTTCACCGCCTCAGACCATAGAGGCGTACGCATTAAAGAACCATGTGAGGTGCTGCCTCATATTCGTTTTCTCACCGCCTCATCTCGAGGCGCCGCCTCAGACCGTTTTTTAAACCATGCTATCAGGTAATTCAAAAAGATATAAGTTAAAACTTGGCATAGTGGTAACTCGATAGCGAAGCAAATATGTGTTCGTGCATGGCTGTATGCTATCTTACCAAGGCTTCCTTGTTGCTGTCTTTTAGTATGTTTAAGCATGTATTTGTTGGTTATAATGCTGCCACGTGTATTGAATTGTCACTCTTCTGAATCATTAATGTCGCTTGATGTAAGCAGGGCATGTTAGAGAAGAATTACGCGCCTAAGTTTTGGAAGAATTTTGATGCTTATAAAAACGTCACCGACTCTGAAGTTAGTGACGGAAATGTACGACATGCATTTGGTTTTGTCTCAATTATTCAGTTGCTATTAATATTTACATGTGATTTGAAGTTATGTATTTGGTATATATTCAAACAGTTGCAAGACGAGGCGGTGGAGTTAGTATTGTGCAAAGCTTTGGAAGAAATATCACGGGAAAAACAATATCAAGAAAAGTGTTTATTGATGTTGGTTAACTCTTTACAACTATGCCAAGAAAGTAATACATCAACAGATGGGTACTCTTTAGATATGGAAAAAATCTTCTTTTCTAAATATCGATTAATTATCTCGTCTGTTCTTATGACCACCATGCCACGCCACTTTACTGGTAGGTGTTTCTGAAGGTTATATTATGCACTTTCTTGCTCTTTTTAACCTAACTTTTATCTCAATTCTAAACACACATTTGTTAATCATGCTATTTTTTTAATGGTCCATTTGCAGATAAAAGGTAACCACTTTTGATCAAATTCTTATTTCTGGGTTGTTTTCACCTCATTTAAAAAGCTTAAATCTTAAAAAAAAAAAGAAAAAGAAAAATATATTTAGGGGAATCTTGCAAGTAAAACGATTTTCAAGTACCACGTCAGAAAAAAAGTCAACATGGTCAAACTTAGCAACACGTCAACTGCCATGTCATCAATTACCCTTTATGAATTCTTTGAAAGATTGAGCCTTTTGAAGATTACAAAATTGGTTACCTTTTTATGCAAAATATTTTTTATTTGGCAAGATAAATAATTAAAGACCACAATGATTAAAGTGAAACTTAAACCGAGTTAGAATTTCGAATATTTATGGCGCTTTAACATGTTTATAGAGATACTTCACGTGTACTTCAAAAGAAGATTAGAGGAATTAAGTACAGTCATGGCGGGAGATTATGAAGACAATGATCAACCTAGAAACATGGATATTGATGGAACCTATGATCAGAACAAAACCTTGCAGAACAAGTTAGTTAGGAACATAGGAATGGTTGTTCATAACCTCAGAAATCTTGGATTCACATCTATGACCGAAGACGCATACGCATCCACAATATTCTTGCTCTTAAAGGTGAACATTGCGTGTTAAACTTATTAAATACTTGTTTTTTATTATAAGTTTTTTTTATCTTACGTTACATTTTATGAACCGTTACAGGCTAAAGTTTTTGATCTAGCTGGCGATGATTACCGAACGTCTGTTTTGGAATCTATTATGGGATGGATACAGGCTGTACCTCTGCAGTTTTTACATGCACTTCTTGATTATCTTGGTGATTCAATGAGCTCTCTTAGCCCTGAAATAGCTAAATCTCCCTTAGCATCGACTCCGTCATCTTGCTATCAAAAAGCTGGTAAACCATCTGAAGGAATAATCAGATGGCAGTTAAGATTGGAATATTTTGCTTATGAAACTTTGCAAGATTTGAGAATCGCTAAACTGTTTGAGATCATCGTGGATTATCCGGACAGGTTAATTTTCCAGATGTTGTTACTTATTAGAGTTGAATATGGTAGGTTTATTTTCGTAACAATCAGCCCACTAACCCCATCCAAAATTTACGTTAACTTTCAATTAAAAAGACCAAAATACCCTTGGAATACTTGTGTTATTCAAAATAATAAAATCTTTGGGACCCACTTAAATTATTTAATTTTGTGATGTTTTAAATGGGCCCTAAAGATTTTATTATTATGTTTAAGTAGCACAAATAGTCCAAGGGTATTTTGGTATTGTAATAAAAAGTTGACAGAATTTGGATGGGGTTAGTGGACGGGACTTCAATTGATACTGATGCAGTTTCTCACGCAATCACGTCGGAATTAAACACACGAATAAAAGCTGGAACTTATTTGTATATAAAAACTCAAAGAAAATCAATCTCCCAACAATGACAATAAACAGAGTATTTAAAGGCAAACCCTAAAGCTAAATAAAAGGAAACACAATCATAGATAAATTCAAATACTCAAAAAAAATAAAGACTTAAATTAATAAATGTTCCAGCTTGTTCTGCAAGTCACCAGCCGACCCCCTTTAACTTGGGCCTTCCTCAATCTGCTGTTCCTGCTCCATGTATAAGCCTGGGCCTGTTGGGCTTCGATTTGGGCCTGCTGAATCGGTCTGGCCCAACGGACTAACACGAACATGGATTGAACCATTGATTGCATCATTCTCCCCCTCTTTGATGAGACTCGTCCTCGAGTTGAACGGATCATCCATTTCTGGCAAATAAGGAGACAAGTCGGATATATTGAAAGTAGCAGAGACATTATAATGGCCCGACAAATCGATTTTGTATGCGTTGTCATTGATCTTTGCCAACACCTTGAATGGACCATCTGCGCGCGGATGTAACTTACTCGCACGACCACCAGGGAAACGATCTTTACTAAGATGTATCCAGACAAGATCACCCTCCTTAAACACAATATTGTTATTGACAATCTGTTCACGAACCTGCTGGTGTATTAACTTGATTTGCGCAGCCCGATCTTCACCTTCCGCACTGAAGTGTTCTGTTGTAGGAAACAGGGCAAGGTCCAACGGTGTAAAAGGATTACGCCCATAAACAATCAGAAAAGGAGTCATACCTGTAGACCTGTGAGTAGACCGATTGTAAGCAAACTCGGCTTGTGGAAGAACTAAATCCCATTTTTCGGATTAGACCCAACAAGGCTGCGCAACAAATTTCCTAAACTGCGATTTGTGACCTCCGTCTGCCCATCACTTTGCGGATGGTAGGCGCTACTAAAATTCAGGCGCGAACCCAACCGCCTCCACAACGTCCTCCAAAAGTGTCCCACAAACTTGACATCCCGGTCTGAGGTTGTTTTAGGCACACCATGCAATCGCACTATCTCAGAAAAATATAATCGGGCCACATGACTTGACTTGCATCATAAGTCTTAGCACAGGGAATAAAGTGTGCCATTTTAGAGAACCTATCAACAACAACCATTACCGAGTCCTTTTGGCGTTGAGTGCGGGGTAGACCGACAACAAAGTCTAAACTGACATCTTCCCATGGCCCGTCAGACACGGGTAATGGCATATAGAGACCCGCATTAGAGTGTTGCATCTTGGCAATGTGACAGATCCAACAACGTTCAACTATCCGGGTGACATCCGTACTCATCTTTGGCAAGAAAAAACGTTCTTTGATCAACTTAAGCGTTTTATCACGGCCAACATGCCCCGCCAACGCCCCTCGGTGCCCCTCTAAAACAATGGCATCCCGCAACGAACATTTAGGAACGCATAATTTCATCCCTTTAAATAAAAACCCGTCCTGTAGTGAGTACTCCTTAGGCGCTAATTGGCAGGAAGCCCAAATTGCCGAAAACTCAGGGTCATCGGGATAAAGGGTACAAAACGTGCCAAAAGCTTCAACCCGAACTTGCAGAGAGGTAAGCAGGTTGCGTCGCCTGCTTAGAGCATCGGCTACGGTGTTTGTAACGCCCGATTTGTGCCGAATCACAAACGAGAACTCCTGTAAAGATTCAACCCATTTAGCATGACGCGGGATAAGCTTATGTTGGCCTTGAATAAACTTCAGCGCCTGATGGTCAAAAATAAAATAAACTCGTTTGGTAATAAATAGTGCCGCCAATACTCCAAACTTCGGTTGATAGCATAAAACTCTTTTATCATATGTGCTATACTTCTATCTCGCTTCACTAAGCTTTTCACTAAAAAACGCAATGGTCGAGTATTTTGACTTAAAACACCCCCAATTCCAAACCCGGAAGCCTCACATTCAACTTGGAAGGTGATCTGGAAGTCGGGTAAAGCGAGTACAGGTGCTTGAGTCACTCGTAGCTTTAATTCTTCAAAAGCCGCGGAGGCCGCGGGAGTCCACTTAAAATGGCTTCCTTTGAGGCAGTCAGTTATAGGAGCCACAATTGAGCTGAAATTCCGTATAAAGCGGCGATAGAACGATGCCAACCCATGAAAACTCCCAACATCGTGAAGGGTAGAGGGTGTTGGCCAAGAAGTGATAGCCTCGATCTTCAACTCATCCATCCGAATCCCATTCCCCGAAATGAGATACCCCAAAAAAAGGACTTCGTTTAACAAAAAGTGACACTTCCATTGGCGTAGAGTTTTTGTTCCCGAAGGATAGAAAAAACTTGTCGCAGATCTTGTAGATGTTGTGGAAGACTTTTGCTAAACACCAGGATGTCGTCGAAATAAACGACGACGCATCGCCCTATCAGATTTTTAAATACATGGTTCATAAGGCGCATAAAAGTACTTGGTGCATTCGAAAGACCAAACGGCATCACCATCCATTCATATAATCCGTCATGCGTTTTGAAAGCTGTTTTCCATTCGTCCCACGGTCTCATTCGGATTTGATGATACCCGCTTCGCAAGTCTATTTTAGAAAATACCTTAGCGCCGCCAACTGATCGAGATGATCATCGAAACGCGGGATAGGAAACCTATATTTTATAGTGATTTTGTTCACGGCGCGACTGTCGATGCACATGCGGTATGTACCATTGGTTTTAGGTACTAACAACGCGGGACCGCGCAAGGACTCATGCTTTCACGGATAAGACCCTTATCGAGGAGTTCCATCACCTGTCTATGTAGCTCTTCGAATTCTTTAGGATTCATTCGATAAGCGGGTTTGTTCGGGATTACCGCCCCCGGCACGAAATCAATGCAGTGTTGTATCTCGCGCATAAGGGGTAGCCCAGCCGGTATATCAGTTGGGAAAACATCACTGAATTCAACCATAAGAGGTTGCAAATCAGTTGGAATTTCGGCCACCACGGGGTTGCTTTCAGCGACCACCATAGCAAACATAACTGGTGGTTTCGAATAACGCGTGAAATCTAGAAAAGCTGATTTAGTCAAGACAAGTGCTTCCATTCCGGCTTTGCGTGTGTCAAGTGGTGCCAATGTAACGTTAACTCCATCTTTTTAAAAGAATAAGTATTGTTGAACTCGTCATGTCGTGTTTTCCTATCATATTGCCATGGCCTCCCTAACAGAATGTGACACGCATCCATTGGGATAACTTCACACCAAACCTCATCTGAATAACGATTACCAATACTAAACTGATCAACACATCTCTGATGGACTTTCACCACATTACCTTTTTTTAGCCACGTCAGTTGATAAGGATCGGGATGGGGTTCAACTGGTAATCCTAGCTTCTCCACCATACTGGTAGCAACCATGTTTTCACAACTTCCCCCCATCAATAATAACGGTACAAACTTTGCCTTTCGATGTGCATTTGGTTCTAAAAATATTGTTGCGAAGCCACAACATATCGTCAACAGCTCGTGTCGGGACGACACTTAGGACTCGCTGTGTTATTAAAGTCTCCCCATTATCGGGATAAATCACCTCGGCTCGGTCGTCATCTGGTTGTTCATCATTGGTGTCATACACGGGATTAGTATCGTCGGTGAGAGTGACGAGCTGTTTATTCGGGCATTCTCGAGCAAAGTGACCAAGGCCCTGACAACGATAACATTTGGTTAACTTGTTCGTGGCAGATGGGGTGTTAACAGATGGCATCGTCACCGAGGAACCTTCAGGTTTGGTTGACCCGATTTTAGAACCCGATGCCGCTGTGGTGACTCCGGTTCCCCTCGCGGGTTTGGCTCGGGCTGGACCAAATATTCCTGCCGTTGTTTTGCCTTTTGCCTTTAATTGTTTTTCTACCTTCAGCGCAAGTTGACACACATCGTTATACGACCAATATGGTTGTAGCTGAACCACATCAGCAATGTCAGAACGTAACAACCCTAAAAACCGGGCAATCACTTGTTTTTCTTCCTCGTCGGCTCCACAACGCATACGTAACCTATCAAATTCAACAATTATCTCCTCAATGGTGGAAGTCCGTTGGGAAAGGTTATGATAATCCAAGAATGCTTCTTGGCGATAGTTAGGTGGTAAAAACTTATTACGGAGTAACTTCCGCATCTTGTCCCATGTCTCAACCTTCGACCGCCCCTCTTGAGCCCATTTTTTTTTACATGTTCCCACCACGATGCATATTTTCGTAATTTAATGGTGACGAGTTTTACCTTGTATTTGTCGGGAATGTCACGTAAATCGAACACACGTTCAACCGTGTGTAGCCAATCAATGAATTCGTCTGGTTGAGCTCTTCCTTCGAATTCTGGTACTTCGATCTTCATCCCAAGACCTCGCAGGGGATCGGACCTCTCCACATCACGTGGATGTTCACGTCGACCAAACGGATTCCACCGCTCAGGTTGCGCGAACGGGTTTTGATAGCCGGCTCCGTCATCCCGGATAACAGAGTCGGTCTCCGTCTCCTCGAATTGATCTTCGTACTGCCACTCCAAATCCCAGATTCGTTGTTGCAGCCTTGCGATCTCTTCTACACGCCTCGTTGCCTCGGTCGGCGTTTCTATGGGGATGTCTCTGGAAACGGTCACCTCGTGCATCCATGGCTTTAATACCAATTGATGCAGTTTCTCACGCAATCACGTCGGAATTAAACACACGAATAAAAGCTGGAACTTATTTGTATATAAAAACTCAAAGAAAATCAATCTCCCAACAATGACAATAAACAGAGTATTTAAAGGCAAACCCTAAAGCTAAATAAAAGGAAACACAATCATAGATAAATTCAAATACTCAAAAAAAATAAAGACTTAAATTAATAAATGTTCCAGCTTGTTCTGCAAGTCACCAGCCGACCCCCCTTAACTTGGGCCTTCCTCAATCTGCTGTTCCTGCTCCATGTATAGGCCTGGGCCTGTTGGGCTTCGATTTGGGCCTGCTGAATCGGTCTGGCCCAACGGACTAACACGAACATGGATTGAACCATTGATTGCATCAGATACGAAATTGAAATTATTGGACTAAAAAAGTCAAATTTAAACTGATGGACTAAAAGTGTTTGGGTCAAACCGCAGTGATTTAAACCGTATTTAACTTTACTTATTAATAATACTTCAATAAGTTCAAATTAAAGCTAATAATAACAAATGTTTATAATTATGGCATTAGTGCTCCAGTGATTGAAGATTTGAAACAATGTCTGGAGTACACCGGTCAACACTCGAAGCTTGTCAACTCGTTCATCTCCGCTCTGAGATACAGATTATTGACAGCCGGCGCGTCAACGAATGATATATTGCATCAATATGTTTCAACTATAAAAGCGCTTAGAACAATAGACCCTGCAGGAGTGTTTCTAGAAGCTGTTGGTGAACCAATTCGGGAATATTTAAGAGGAAGGAAAGATACCATTAAATGTATTGTGACAATGCTTACTGACGGTACAGGTGGCAATAATAGCGGCCAGGGAAATGGAGATAGTCTTCTAGAAGAGTTAAACCGAGATGAAGAAAATCAAGAAAGCAACAGTCTTGATGATGATATTCATGCTGATGACAAGCAAACATGGATAGATATCCAACGGTATGTTATAATTAAACTTTAACCAAACAAACGATCAAACACGAATAGTTGAACAAACGGGGTTTTTTTTGTTCATGTTTGTTCGTTAAGGAAATGAACTTGTTCATGTTTGTTTATTATCGTTTTTTAATTGTATAAACGATTGGTTCATGAACGAATATAACTGAACATAGATGAACCAATTGAAAATTAACATGAATATTAATATGCTGAGCCTAAAAAGGTGATAAAACTAGATTAAGTTGTAATGAGTGATATTTTACTCAAATAAAACTAGACATAGTTGTAACGGGCTTAACAATAAGTGAATACATAAACGAGCAAACTTAGCTAGCAATCATTAATGAGCATAAATCAACGTTAACAAAAATAAATGAACGAACACGACATGTTTTCATGTTTGTTCGCTTAACTAAATGAACAAAAAGTTTTGATCATTTTTCGTTTGTTTTATTTTAAATAAATGAACATAAACTAACTTCCAGCCGACCAGTTCACTGAATGTTCAGTTTGTTTACAGGCCTAGGTTCGGGTCAAAATAGGTCTGTTGGGTTGACCCGAAACACCTTTTGTCAATTTTTTTTATTTTCTTACACGTTTCAGGTGGGAACCCGACCCGGTTGAGGCTGACCCGTTAAAGGGGAGTCGATACAGAAGAAAAGTTGATGTACTCGGGATGATTGTTAGCATAATTGGTTCAAAAGATCAGTTAATAAACGAGTATCGTGTTATGTTAGCTGAAAAGCTTCTTAACAAAACTGATTACGACATCGACACTGAAATACGGACATTAGAGCTGCTTAAGGTAAGTGTTTTGCAAATAAATATTATGACTTCCGGTTATTGAATTATTAGCATCTAATTATATTATAATTCTTATCATTACATTCAGATACATTTTGGTGAAAGCAGCATGCAGAAATGTGAAATCATGCTTAACGATTTAATTGATTCAAAACGAACAAACACGAACGTAAAAGCCACCATAAATAAATCATCTCAATCAGGTATATAATAAATTTAACATTATAATGCAAGTTATAACAAACACCTTTCTTAATACATCTGTGTTTTTTTTTTTTTTCGGTTAGCATTGTTTCCAATTTATTCAGATAACGAGGTTTCATTTGATATCCTTGATGCTTCGATCATATCTTCAAATTTCTGGCCACCTATCCAGGTATGACTTATCACTTACAAGTTTTAAATATTTGTATTTACCATCAATAATATTTTAATTAAATATGAAATTACAGGAAGAGGATGTGAAATTACCAGAGGCCGTTGACCGGCTTTTGACCGACTATGCTAAAAGATTTCATGAAATCAAAACTCCCCGTAAGCTTCTATGGAAGAAAAACCTCGGTACTGTGAAGGTCAGTCACATTTTTATTTAACTTTATTTTCGATTCGTTTATTTATCGTTATTACTTTCTAAACGGAAACTTTTGACTCACGTGACAGTTGGAATTGGAATTTGGAGATAAAACTTTGCAGTTCACAGTCACTCCGGTACATGCTTCAATCATTATGCAATTTCAGGATCAAACAAGGTAAAATTTTGATTTACACAAATGGCCCCTGTGATTTATCAAAGTTTCACTTTTGGTTCTCAAGTGTTGGAAAGTAAACCACTGGTTCAAACTTATGCGAACAAACAAACGCAACACAAGTAGTCCCGTTGTATTATTTGTAATAGTAGGGGTATTTTGGTCATTTCACACCACTTATCTGCATATTTTATATTTTTTGTTTCAGTTGGACCTCCAAAAATCTTGCAGCTGCTATTGGGGTCCCTGTAGACACACTTCAAAGACGGATAAACTTCTGGATAACCAAGGTTGGTTTTTATGAGAATTTGTATGTTATCATATTAGTTACAAAAGAGAGACTATACACCTCTATATATAATATTATAACCGAGTTTGGTAAGAAATAACTAACTTACGTAACAAAAAACTAACTAACAAAGCCAACCATTTGGTCAAGACTCGCTATCAGTAACTAACAAAGTCAACGTTTGGTAAACACTAACTGATAGTATTTAACAAAGTCAACATTTGGTCAACACTAACTAATAGTAACTAACAAAGTTAACTTTATTAACTTAATGTGATGCAGGGGATTGTTGCTGAGTTAGCAGGTACAGATTCGTCTGACCACGTGTACACACTGGTGGATGGCATGGCGGATGGTGGCAAAACCGTAAATAATGAGGCGTTGGGCGCAGACGATGAAGCTGAAACATCGGTGGCTTCAGTTGAAGATCAGTTAAGAAAAGAAATGACCGTGTTTGAGGTACATTTTTAATATATTAACGATATCAACTGTACGGTACTAAAGTCATTTCACTAGTAGTCACATGCTTCAACTTTTGGTACAGAAATATATCTTTGGAATGCTTAAAAATGTCGGTAGCATGGGACTGGAGCGGATTCATAACAGTCTCAAGGTAACCGACGGTTTTTTGTTTTTACGCAAGGGTATTTTCATCATTTCATTAAAATAAGACAATATTTTGTTATGGTGTTGCAGATATTTTGTGCAAACCCTCCTGTTTATGACAAATCAGTCCAACAACTTCAAAGCTTCTTGTCGGGTTTAGTTGCAGAAGAGAAGTTAGAACTTAGAGACGGCACGTATACTATAAAGAAGTAAAAGCAAATGCTAGGAAATGCTTTATTTAAATTTGTCAATATTTATAACTGTATGTTGTTAATTTGGTTGAAAAATTAGAAACATTCAATCTTTCATGATTTTTAGATGACTTTGATTAATGAAACTTAAATTTGTGGTTGAGTAAAGGTAAGGTCTTGCTCATTGCTATGGATACAAACAATTGGAATCATACTTCGTTGATTATATTGGGGATAATTTAATGCCACCACTCGAACCTTGAGCTAGCTGGTTCTCTCCGAAATGCGTTGAGGCGCAACAGTTAAAAAGGGATGATATTTGCTCTTCTCTAGGCTTTTAACTTGAGCAATTTTGTTTTTCTTGATATTTTATTTTCTTTCTATAAAGAAAAGGTTTCTTAATAATTATTTTATTTGTTTTTCTTTTAACTAGGCTTTATTTTAACTTGGGCAATTTTGTTTTTTTTTTAACTATGCTTTATTTTATTTTATTTCTATAAAGAAAAGGTTTCTTAATAATTCTATAAAGAAAAGGTTTCTTAATAATTATTGTATTTGTTGTGTAGAGGTTATTTATAATTCTTATATTTTATACCTCTTAACTTTATCATATATCTAAACTTATTATTAAGTCTATTTCTTTCTTATCTTTAGTGTGGAATGATTTGTAAGGAAATAGTTCATTTTTTGTATTAGTTTTAATTAGGGATAGAAATAATATCTTATGCTAATTAAGACAAATATATCAATCATGATTTTTAGTCTAGATGCAAGAAAAGGTGCATGAGTTGTATAGATATTTTCCTTCTTGAAGTATATATAAAAGAAGGTGATGAACTTATCCTCAACTACGCCTCTATTATTTCTGTTCAATTATTTGTAACTTATATACATTCTTAGACTCAATTGGTCATGCCCATGTCAATCATTACACAAAGTTTTCCACATTTCCTCTTTGGGGAATTTTTTCTAGAATTATTATTAATTAATATGAAAATGTTTTTGTCTTGATTTTTACTTTTGTTCACCATAAGATTAGAATCTTCAATCACTTAGAAGAGGAATGCCACTAGACTAGACTAGAAGAAGCTCTTTGGTATAAATAGCTTGATATGTTATTTATAAGTTTGCGTGCCCAATCTTTTTAAAACCGTTTTGGATCAGCCGGGTAGATGAAACCACCTACACATTTGGTTTGGTTGAGTATTCTACTCTCTTTTTGACTTGGATCGGTTGTTTATGAATTTGACTGGTTCATTTAAAAATCTTATTTACTAATTCATTTACTACTTCGTACATCATAATTTTTCAGACTCTTCTTTTATCGGCATTGCAAATTCATGCAAAAATATAAAGGGGGTTTCACTTAAAAAAAATAGTTATACAAGTATATTTAAATTTAAATTGTTTATGACGCTATCTCGTTTTTAAAATGGTCTAAATAATAAACCAGTAAAATAGTCAGATCGACAACCGATCTCTTATAAAAATCTAATGTCTATTTATACATACTATGCAATTAGCCTTCAAAATATATGTTCTGGAGTGTATTCATGGAATCATGTAAGATAAAACATAAAAAACAAAAAAAACATAACTTTCAAAAACTTTTATAATTTAACATCTTTGAATATTATTGATAAAAAGATAACTCAATAGTTGAGGGCATTTGCATTGATCTTATAGGATAAAGTTTACAAGTTCATTGAATATGTACTTCACATCTCTTTTTCTCATGTTATCTAATCTTTTTTAGATGTAGACTGAAAAACAACACAAGTGTCAATCATGAAATGCTATCTTATTTTCATGGGAAATTAACAAAAACAGATAAATTAATAACGATACTTTTAACAGATCAGATGACACGTAATTATATAATTTGGATTATAACTTTAAAAAAACTATTAACATATCAGATGTCACGTAATTATATAATTTGGATTATAACTATAAAAAAACTAGAACTGATACACCGGCTAATAATATTGACCCTGACCCATAAGTCACGTCTACTGTGATCCGTGTATGAAGTTTTACCTAAGCTTGGTTTTTTCCATGAGATTTCACCAAAACATTAACAGTTTCTATCTTCACCGATGAATTTTTTTCGTCAGTGAAAATTCTCTAATCCATGGATTATTAAAATCATTAACTTTTGTTTTCAGAATATTGGTTTTAAATAATCCCAACTATGCCCTATTGGTAAATAACGGTCCTAACTTCAAAGTTGCCTGATGGTGGTACCAACTAAAGGGGTATTTGTTTTAAACGGCCCGCGACTAACGGAAGTTAACTCCGTTAGTGATTTTCTGATGTGGCACGCCTAGTTGTTAAAAATTAATTACATAAGCAGCTTACTTGGCATCTGATGATGATGAGCAGGCAGGCACATCATTTTTATACATTAGTCAACAATCACAAATCAATATAAACCCTAATCATTCAAACCCAAAAAAAGCCTCTGTAAATTTTAATTGACAAAGGGGTTTTGATAAGAGAATGAAGATGATTAGAATGCATAAAAATGTTTACCCGATTGAAAATGAATCGAAGAATTTATGGCTCGTCAGAGTTCCGATGGTGACGGTGTATCAACAGAGGGCAACGTATGCTTTCATAGGGTAAATTTCGTGATTCCGTCGGCTATTTAAGACGCATTTAGGAAACGATCTATAGCCTGTAAAAGCATAATAGAGGTTGTGTCCATCTTGGATTGGGGTTACGAATCAAAAGATGTAATCAACTAGTAATGAACCTTAATTTGGCGTTTCGGTCATTAATTTGGCGTTAAAAGCTCGCTGGAGTAGATGCCGGAAGCATCGGAAAGAAAAACGTGAATGAAATGATGAAGATGGAAGTTGTAATATCATGTTTCATTTCACACCCTTGAACCTTGAAAGAAAACCAAAACCACCCTCAACTTTTTCCACATAAGCATCCACGTATTCGCCACATAAGCATTTGACAAGTAGGCTTGCTACGTCAGAAAATCACTAACGGAGTTACCCTCCGTTAGTCGCGGTCTATTTAAAACAAATACCCCTTTAGTTTGTACCGCCACCAGACAATTTTGAAGTTCGGACATTTATTTACCAATAGAACATAGTTGGGATTATTTAAAACCAATATTCCTTTTTTTTCTATACTGAAATAGTTATCATATGTGATTTAACTAGGATAAAATTATAACTATATTTAATTCGCTAAAGTATGGGATAAGTCTCGACCGTTATTAATTAGAACATTTTTTTATAAACGATTTTCTTAGATCCTCCAACAAGATTTATTTTAATGTAGAACCCATTTGTTTAAGTATTAAGCTAATCATTTGTGGTTAATTAGTGGTTAAATTAAGGCTGTATTGTCTTAATCAACTTGCCATGCAATGTCCACCCACACCACTAATTGTGGATTATCTTTATTATGTTATACTCTAATATAATAAGTTAAATCTTATTTGATTCTACTTTGTCACACGACGCATAATTATATATACACTTGTTTACAACAAGTTAAAAACAACTTCAAATCAAAATAAATAACTTTTATAAAGATGAAAGAAAGCTGGGTTGGCTTGAAATGGATATCCTTATCCACTTATTATAAATTTTTATAATTATTTTTATACATAGAAGCGTTCAATAAAAAACGGATTTTCAGTTAAGAAGAATGATAACCATATAAACACATGTAACTTTTGATTTAACTATATGCAAGACAATGTGTAATCACTTACGGCAATCTCTTTCGAACTTTTATATCATATCTAACAAAAATCACGTACAAGTAGATTATATGATTTAATAGTTCTTTTACTTAAAAATTTTCTATATATTAAACACGTTATGATATGTCATAAAGAAAAAGAAACCATTATTGCGCATCCTCTTAATGATAAAAGCGTAACACTTGGTATATACTTTATTAAAATTAACTTTTCGTAATCGAAGAAAAGAATGGAATCAACTTGGGTTTTGTTTTATAATTTTATTTTCTTTTGTCGTTTTGATTTTAAAATAAATAAAACAAAATAGCTTTTATTTAAAAAAGAAAGAGCAATGAAATGTACAATTTTCTTATAAGGTCTGCTTTTTAACAAACTGAGATTTAACGTACTTTATTCCTTTTAACAACAAATGATAAAAGGAGCGAGAGAACACACACCAGCTTAACAAAATTAAAAACCTAAATAAGTTAAGCCAAATGAGTTAAGAGATCTGAGTTTATTCGAGTCCGAACTCAAGTCTAAATTAAAGTTCATTTAAGAAACAAGTTAATTTGAACCCCGAAGTTCATATATAAAGCTTGATTAGGTTTGTGAACTTAATTGACTAAGTTATGTATATAAACATGATAAATATTATTGCATGTCTATATATAACAAATAATATATAATTAACATTAAAATAAGTAATAATTTTTTAAATCAAATCTGAAATATTACTCAAGACAAACTCAAATTTGAGAACTCAAAACAAGCACCTCATACTCTCTTCACTAATATATGCTTAAAAGAAAATCACATTTACTAGTGAAAGATGTAGAAGAAAAATTCAAAAATATATTAAATAAATTTTTGGACTTAATAATATTTTAATATTTGCTCAGGAGTATCGGAATACATAAAAACAAAATGTCACACTAATTATGCATTTTGCATAAAAGTTAAGAGAGTATCAAAAAATATAAAATAAATATCATAATAATTAATTTTACTCTTTTATTTTTATTCTCGTACCTTTACACCAAACTATTGGATTGGTCAATAATAACAAGCCGTAATGTTCTTCTTATCTCGTACATTGAGATCGGCAATCTTGTCACGCCACGTGGAAAAAGTGATGGAAATCAGGTTCGACACGTGGCACTGTATCATCCAATAGAAACTCATATATATGACGTGGCAGGATAATGGCTACAAACGTATTATTATTTTTGTTTTTTACCTCAATGTTTATCCACTTGAGTAAAGAAATCACATATTATTTGATATCAAACTAGGGTTTTCCCTACGCGTTATACCGGAGCAGGTTGGTAAAACCGGAGCAGTGGCAACCCAAGCGGTGAGGGTAATACGGGTGTTAAGATGGTAAGTCAACGCAATTCGGTGGGTTTCGGTTGTGTTTGTTATGGTACCAGAACTCAAACAAACATAAAACCAAAATATTATAAAAATTGAGGTAGAATAATAGGGTGATGTCGATCAGTTTTTAGTAAAACTTAGGCATAGTAAAACCCGAACGTTGTTGATCCGGGTTATTGAGGCGGCGAGTCTATGCAAATTCAATCAGTTAATGTTATGTTTGTTACAGGTTCGGAACTAATAAAAAGAAGAAGAAAAGAAAATAAAACAAAAACAAAATTGACATTTGGTTGGTTTCCGTAATGTTCGTTATGGTATCATAACTAAAACAAAATGCGGCATGCTAGTCTGTGCGAATTCGGTCGATTTCCATTTACTTCGTTACGGTATGGGAACTAAAATATATGAAAACAAACAAAATTAGCATTCGATCAGTTGTTATTATGTTCGTTACGATAGAAGAGATAAACAAAATTTATAACAAACAAAAATTCTAGAATCAATAAGATGTCGCAAAGTGGCCCAATATAGAAACTTGACGAAAATTCTTAATTATTATTATTATTAGATAAGAATACTTTAGAAGTGGTGGGAATAACTATTTATTAAATTTTAAAAATGGTATGGGGCTGTCTTTGAGGACCCAGATGAAGGCTTTGGTTGCAGGAGGGCCAATCATTTCATCCCATGCTTTTTTATTTGTCATGGGTTACTCGTTTTGTTTTGTCATGCACTCATAGCGCATAAACGAGCAAAGCTGTTTGTCAGTTACTCAGGATTAACTTACTAAAGATTGAATCAAGTCGAACATAAACAAGCTCGAGTACAAGTCCGGGCTTCACTTATCAAGCTTGAACCAGCTCATGATCGACTTGACGCATGTACACTCATAATCAGAGGAGTGACCT
Organism: Bidens hawaiensis; assembly: GCF_021521415.1. Lineage (NCBI taxonomy): Eukaryota > Viridiplantae > Streptophyta > Magnoliopsida > Asterales > Asteraceae > Bidens > Bidens hawaiensis. Next base: position 79,553 of record NW_027496917.1, on the reverse strand, counting down.
AACTCATGCTAGTATTTCCTTAATCATTGAGTTTTTTCTGGAAACGATGCGAGAGAGGGACCAATAAACCCAAATGATTCAATACAAAGTGAGCATATGCGTTCTTCAAACATTAAACATGTCACAATATAATCACTAGTTATAAAATTAAAGAGAGATTCCATATTTTCATAATTTTTAAGTTTATTATATAATCGCTAGTTATAAAATTAAAGAGAGAGGTCATATTTTTTTAATTTTTGAGTTTATATTGGTTATCATTTAAGCATCTATCTGAATTCATATATATGTTATAAATTTCTAGCTATTATAGTTACATGTGATTTTTCATGCAAACGTAAACAAATATTAAAATACGACATATTGGCATATGCAGTTTAGGTGAGAGTACGTATATATATTTCAATGGTTTGATCATATCATTATAATCACATAGTTTATTCATGCGTTATAGATGTGAACCACTTTAACACAACCTTGTTTGTTACAGACACCGTTACAACTAATTTATACACTAATTTTTTAACAGTGCATCAACAAACCCTACGTCAATAGCTTAAGCAATGACGAAGCTTAGTTAGGGCCGGGGGTCCACCCCCTCCCCCCGGTTTTTTCGCGTAGTGGTGTAAATTTATCCGTTTTCGTCCAAAATTTTTTATGCGTAGTGTAAATTTAGGCGTTTTCGGCCGAAAATTTGAGCCCCCCCCAATCATTTGTGAATTTTTGTATACATTTTGAGTCCGGCCTTCCGATGTCTTAGTCCAAACTTCGCCATTGAGCTTAAGGCTTTGAAATTTTCAATTATTTTATCACTTTTTAACAGTTTAAAAATATCCAAATTCTACTTCCTATACTTAGCATAGAAAAATAACCTTTTATCTGTGTGTTAAATTCTATATAATATATATTACTAATACTAGAATATGGTAGATGGGCATGATCTTGATAGACTATAAAAGTCTACATTGTAACCAACCACTTAAAGTATGCATTCACTTATTCAACATAGAAATCTTAATAATCAAATCATAACCCATAAGATAATATTATTTAATCACTATCTTAAGATTTTTCATTTTTTATTTTAATTATTAAATAACTCTACCAAAGGCTTTAGCCTGACGTTATTTGTGCATCATCTACTAAGAGATGAGAGTTTGGTCTCTGCAATGAAGTATTAAGTGGATTTAATAAATATAGCTTATGAGCCATTAAAAAAAACTCTAAAAAATAATTAGACAATATTGTTTCTTAAAGTAACTAAAATTACTTCCATTTTCTTTCTCTCAAATTTTTTAATTAAAACTCAAACAGGTTACAAACACTTCTACAAAGCTTAACACCAACAAATGATCCAACATTCAGCACAAAATCAAATGATGAACTAACAACATTTTAGCACCTCTAGTTGGTTCAACCAGGTTATGTCATAACGCTTGAAATATTTGCTTTTTATGTCAATAAAAGAAGAGTATACAGTTATTTTAATAATTGACGGTGTCCTGTAAGTGTCAACAAGAGCTTAAATCATATTCTCATGAAAACTATTTATCCTTACCTCTTAACTCTATTGAAAACAAATATTTATGCTGGTAATTATTTCAACAAATGGATATCTTAATTTAGACTTCTAATTGAGTATGCCCATACAAAAGTAGTTTGTTAAAGCACCACAAATAAGAAAAAATAAAAGGAAATATTCCCATATGGGAATGGCTGATTCATATTAAAATAATACTTGTGTGTTGTGTGTGTAACCTATCTATTGGTATGTATATAAAAAGTCAAAAGTCAAAACCAATCAAAATGAAGAATGAAGCAATCTCTATTTCACAAATGGACAAAAACTTACACAAATAAATTCTCGTCACCTCGCTTTGCAAACATTTCAAAGGCACACACTTATCTTCTATTCTATTCTCATAACAAATTTTTCCAGCACCCTTTTCATAACTTTTGATTATGGTGAGAAATGATAACTCTAAGCTCCCTCCAGGCTTTCGGTTTCACCCGACTGATGAGGAGCTAATCATGTTCTACTTAAGGAACAAAGCGTCGTCTAAACCTTGTCCGGTTTCTATAATCCCGGAGGTTGATATTTACAAGTTTGATCCTTGGGAGTTGCCTGGTTAGTAATTTAAACAAAGTTATAGTATAACTTGTTGTGAAAACGATTATGTTAATAGTTTTAAATTGTGACATGTAGAGAAAACAAAATCCGAAGAAAAAGAATGGTATTTCTTTACTCCACGTGACAGAAAGTACCCTAATGGGGCTCGCCCAAACAGGGCGGCTGTTTCAGGCTATTGGAAGGCCACAGGGACAGATAAAACTATCTATAGCGGATCAAAGTACGTTGGTGTAAAGAAATCCTTGGTGTTCTACAAAGGTAGGCCACCAAAGGGTACTAAGACTGATTGGATCATGCATGAATATCGATTAAACGATTCAAGATCACAACCCATTAAGAAAACTGGATCCATGAGGGTATACACACTTTTTTATATACTTTTCATTTTTGGTGAATTAATTAGTTGAACATAAGACTTACCTAACCATACATGTGCTTTCAGTTGGATGATTGGGTCTTATGTCGAATTTACAAGAAAAAAAGTACCGAAAAACCTTTGGAACAAAGAGAAGAACATATAAGTACTCAAGACACCCCTAGTGATGATCACAATGCCGTGGAGATACAGCAAAAGAAAATTCCAAGGACATTTTCACTTGCTCATTTATGGGAGTTAGAAACTTTAGGCTCAATCTCTCATATTCTAGGCGAACGCAACACGGACTATGACAAAAATATCGGATCCACAGTGCCACAATCGTCAACTTTGTTCCATGAAACAAGATTCTTGGAGCCTCATGTCGTCAAGTTTGAAGACGAAAATCCTAATGCTTACTTGAACCAAACAAGTTTTTATAATCCAATGCTTCACTTCCAATGATTCTGTTAATGGAATTGACATATATAGAAGAAAATGTTAGTCAGTTTGATCACTTTGATGCATATTAAAATGGTGTGTGCTGGGGTGGGGGCTCATTTTGCCATCATCAATAGTTGTTAAACTTCAAATGGTTTAATTCTTTAGTTTCCAATTATTAGTGTTGTAATGTATGATAGTTTGGGCCTAATAAAATATGGTTTGGTAATACTGATGAAGCAAAACTATCAAGTATGTAAATAATGATTACAATATAGTTGAAAAAACTAATAAGTATATAAACAATGGTTATAACATGATTGTAACATAAATAATTGAAGTATATAAATAATGATCATAATATGGTTCATTTGATCTATATGATGGGGTTATGTTATTGCTCACGAATAAATTTAAGATACCTTTTAATGAATATTTATTTTGAAATATCTTTATAGTTATGAAAAGTTGTTAAGTTGCTTATATAATAGCCGTAAAAGTACATCTTCTTTTTCTTTTTTAACTTAAGATTGCACAACCGACATAACACCAGGCCAAACCAAGCCCAAAGCCCATATGAACTCTAGCCGAGGCGTTGTGCCTTCGTAGCGATGAATCGGTGATCAAGTATTTCCGACAACCATCTGACTTATGCTTTGCATCTTAATTAAGTCTTGACACAATTTCAATACATATTCAATTTTGTAGTATTTAACATATGCCCTTTATTGAGCCATTTAGAATAAACCCTAACTCATTTAAAATAACTAACCTAATAGAGAACCCTGAATATTACTTTTATTGTAAATCATAAAACATATAAAAACTCGTATTCGTTAATGTACAATCATAGAACACATCTCTTATTACAATAACAAACTCAAATCAAAAATGTGCTTTACTTATTATAATTTGACCAGTCTTATCATCTTATCGTACAGAATACACACGTATAATACACTATCTAAAGGAGGCTCCAGATACTTGTGATATTAATGTGGATAGGTATAAAAATATCAAAGACCACTTTCAACCATACGTTGCATGTATCGTGTTTGTTTTGATTTGAATTAGACAAAAATGGAAAGCTTAAAATGGAATTAATTGGTGAATTGGTATGGTAGGTGTGGACCAATTAAAATAAAGTATTGGTTTAAGCGTTAACTTTTAATTCGGATTAACTCTTGTTTGGAATGACTTTACATCACCTCCAATTATTTTTTTTTTTCAACAGCGACTTTCTCAGTTAAGTGGTATCGCGACCGTAATACGGTCCCATCACCCCTCAGGCCTGTTGACATTATCGGGGCCCACGCTGGCATCCAAGTGGCTTGGCGTTCCTGGTAAAACCCAGTTGGCTCACCCCGCCCGAAGACACGACAAGTTTTTATGCTCTGAGAAAATCCAGTTGGCATCAAGGATCGAACCCAGGACACCCGGGTCCCATCACCTCCAATTATTAGGAAAGTGTTTTCACTAGTTAAAACAAAATATAAAACTAATTTTAGTGTTAACTTACAATATATCAAAAAAAGGTTGTTACCCGTCGCGTTGTGCCATGGCACATTGGGCAGTTCTGTGTTGGTTATACCTGGGCGTCGTTTCCGTAAGTTGACGTGAATTCGGTTGGTATCAGTAACGTTCTTTACGGTATCAAAACTAAACTAAAAAAATAATTCCTCAAACTAACGTATTTTAAATAACCACACCACCTTACTTTTTCATTGTTTGATTAAGTATGAAATCTATAAATACAAAAATCTATTTCTATTTAAAAAACAAAAAAAAAATGGCTTCAAGAAGGTTTGAACTCGGGACTTGCAAGTTGCAACAACAAAACAACACCACAATAACAGCTTTCTTTTTTGTTACTTTTATTACTTTCAAATCAACAAATACTAAAACACTACCAAAAAAAAAGACGCCTCCAAGAGGCTCAAACTCAGGACCTACAACTTGGAACAACACAACAAAACCACCACACCTGCTTCTATTTTTGTTACTTTATCTAGTTTCAAGTCAATAAATTCTAAAATAAATTTAGAAAATAATAAAAAAAAGAAAGAAACTTAGTAGCTAGCACATGACAACCACTTATTAGACCACAATTCTTTTTCCTATAGCTATAGGTTCCTTTTATATGTAGTATAATTTATAGAGTATGAAATAAATATGAAGGACTAAAGTATTACACAAATCAACAAATATGAACTAATTAGCAGGTAAAAGTAAAAAAAAAGATTGAAAATCTTATGCCACCGATCTGATTTGTGGTTCAATAGATTAACACTTAACAAGCCGAATAAAATCAAGAAAGCTTAAGAGTACTCAATTTGACCAATTGTGAAGATGGTTGCCTATTTGAAGCGAATTGAACATAAGCAATAAATTATAAAATTTAAATGTTAGGTTAGCTATTAGAATAAAATATTACAAGAAATATAAAACAAACCTTTAACTACTGAAGAGAAACAAACAAGCGTAAATCATAAATCAACACATTACTGAAAGTTTCGAACACAAACAAACGAACGCAACCTCTGTTCATGTTTGTTCATTTAACTAAGCGAACAAAATTTCTTGTTCGTGTTCGTTGATTTATTAAACGAGCGAACGTAAACGAACTTCCAGTCAAATAGTTCAAGAACTGTTTGCTGAACGTTCGGTTCAGTTACAGCCCTACTCGTGCATTGTGCTAACTCAAACTTGATTCGTGAATGAACTCTAACGCCGTCACTGATTACTTTCCCTAAAACCCTTAAGCTCATGTGTTACGACGAGGACGGAATGGGAACTCGGTGGATATTGGTTTGGTTAATTACAATAAAGTTCTAAAAACTTTGTTGACAAAGTTGAAAGTACAAGAACTTTGATGTTTAAAAGTTTTGCTTCCAAAGTTGAAAATCTAAAAATTTTGTATCTAAAGTTAAGGTGAAAAATCTAGCAGGGCCGGTCCTAAGGGGGGTTGGGTGGTCGACGGTCACAGGCCCGGCACCACGCTAAGCCCGATTTAAAAAAAAATTATATGCATTTTTATTAAACCAAAGAACCAAAATGTTAAGGTTCTAGTCTCATTTAAGACATGTTTAATCCTATTTTTATACAAAAGTTTTTTACACAAACCTAAATTATAACCAAGTAAGCACATATCAAAATTAAATTGTTTAAACCCAACAAAATACTTCTTTTACTTAAGGCCCGAAAAAATTTTCGCCTTCAACCCAAAAGTTCTTTTTGCTTTTTCGAAGCCGGCCCTGAAATCTAGATGCGCAAAAGTTAAAACTGTAAAAATTTTATGACCAAATTTAAAGTATAAAATTTTTGATGTATAAAAGCTGTGTTGTCAAATTTAAAAATCTAAAAGTGTTAGTATCCAAAGTTAAAAGGTGAAAAATCTAGATGTGTAAAAGTATAAACTTTGTTGGCCAAACTTATAATATGTTAAAGCTTTTCATGTTAAAGTCTTGATTTAATCAAAGTTAAGCAATTTATTATTTAAACTTTTGGATGGAACATTTGAAATGAAAACATTATAATACAACCATGACACGACATCGTGTACTCTAAACTTCAAGGTCCATTAGTCACTACAAAACAAACTAAAGATAACAAATTCCACATCATCAAAAACCTAAGGTCCATGTTGGATCACGGGCAGCAACTAAAAACCTGCCCGAAAAACCTCATCAACAAATTTCACAAATGTTAACCTCATACATCAACTCCCACCATATCCTTAAACAACCATGACCAATATTACCAATCCCACCACCCTCTTCCACCCCATAACCACCACCACCCGCCATCACCGCCACCATATTCCACCTATACGAGCCACATTACCCGGTCAAGAAACCCGTAGGTTGATCATTGCCACCTCCATTTCTTTACTAGGATTAAACACTCTTAATAATTCACATGTTGCATTAGCCGAAAACTGGGGCACACGGTCGTTCATTAAAGAGCGGTATTTCGAGCCAGGGTTGTCTCCAGAAGACGCGGTGGCACGAATCAAGCAAACTAGGGAAGGGTTGCATAGTATTAGGAACATGTTGGAGACAATGTCATGGAGGTACGTGTTATTTTATATAAGGTTAAAGGCAGCTTATCTTTCGCAGGATTTGAAGAATGCGATGTCGATTGTACCCGAAACCATGAAGAGTTCGTATGTTAAAGTTGCTAATGAGTTGGTTGATAACATGGCTGAGGTATCTTCACTTGCTTCATTAATTTCTTGTTCTTTTATATTCTTTGAATTAGTTAATTATAATTAAAGCATCTTTAAATAAAAATAATAGTTTACAAATGTAGGGTGTTGTTCGGTTTGGATTGGTCTGGTCTGATTTTCGGTCTATTTTGTTTGAGTTTTTATTCGGTCGTAACTGAACGGAATTCAATAAGTTCAAACTGAACCAGATAATCGAATTTGAATTCAATTCACTTTTTGGCTTCGACCGAATAGACTGATTTTTTTTCTTCTTCTGTATATATTTTGTAACATTATTAATTGCTATTAAATTGGGTTGGTAAATCAAAAATTTATAATTGGATTGATGAAAATGAACAAAAATAAGTTAAATAACCATTAACTTTATTCGGGTTATGTTGGTATTCAGGTTGAACCGGATTCAGATATTGTAATTCAGTTCGGTTTTAATTTATTTCGGTTTGATTTAATTTTCTTCGGTTTTATCGATTTCAAACCGAATAACAAATATCCCTACCACGTATAAGGATATGCCGGATTACGCAAAACGACCGAAGATAAAACTCCTAAAGAAAAATCATCTTTAAAGATTTTCAATAAATTAGGTTTAAAATATTAGTTATATTGACCGAAATTTATATGTTAGTTATGTTTTCTATTTCGTTTAAGCTATTAGTGAATATGTAGGTTAGTTTGACCGAACTGAATGCTTAGGTTACTATTATGTATAGATAGACGCATCTGATACTTTTTCTGCTTCAATAATTTTATTTTATAACGAGGTGTCATATTCCTTTTGCAGTTTGATTACTATGTTCGAACTCCAAAGGTGTACGAATCTTACCTATACTATGAGAAGACATTGAAATCTATTGATGATCTTGTGGCTGTACTAGCTTAGCAAATTGTATAAAATTAAATTGTCACATACATGTCTTTAAACTTTTTCATTACATTTCATGCCAATAATTCACACAATATCAATCAAGGTTCAAGAACACACAAGGCGGAATCACACGCAATTGAACCCACATACACCCAACGATTTGATAGTAAATCAAAGCCTGTGTTTTGATAGTCTTGATAACGCGATGGCACCAAGCAAGATTACTAGTATAAGCACCACGATAGCTCCGAATGACCCAATGAGTGAACCGGATGCACCTTGACAAAAGTCCCCGTATTGTTGGCACACAGGTAACCAGTTTGTTGAACTGTTACCGTTGTGTGCTAGATACACTATTGATGCAGCTGTGGATGCCCCCGCGGTTAAAAGAGCTAGCATGATCTTTAAAAAAGAGAAATGTTTAAAACTTATTAATTTTTATTTAGAAAAACTCCAATAAAATCATATTTTATTGTATCCCTGCATGTCTAGAACATAATCTAGATCTTGCAGGGATACAACGAATCTGTATTAAATATTAATGTCTAATTACCGTGTCGAGGATAATCAAGAGTATTCTGGTTCCTCTTGCCACACTCCTCATAATATGAACAATGGATAACGGGATTGTGAGAAAGAAATACGCACATACTATTGCGTTCACAATCACAAACAACCTGAAAAAAAATTGCTTTAAAATCCATATTTTAAACACATTTTTCTAGATTTTTATGTAATACTTGATGCCATAAATAATAAACAAATATAAAAACTATTAGACAAAATATATGCACGAGGTTATGTGGTAAAACTTACCTGAAAGACCTGAAATCGTCGTATTCTGCTTTGAAACTTACAAACCGGGTGAAGAAAGGTAGTGTTTGTTCATTAGTTCCCATGGCAATAGCGGCACCTAAAGTACCCGCGATGCCAACAAGGCGCAATATAAGGTCCGCCACTGAAATCCCTTTGTTTGAACCGACTGGCACTGGGATCTTGGATGCATCACCCTCTTCCAATCGTCTGGCCTTCATCATTTTTGGTTTTCCGCTCCTTTTAACTGTCAAAAAGCCTAAGCAATAAGTAGGAAATGCTGTAAGATGGTATTGAAATAGTTTGAGAAAATGTGAGGGGAAGTGTGAGATTATATAGCACATAAACATAGTTGAGTTGGTATATAGGGTTTATAAAACACGGGTTTATTAGTTGTCTTATGAGGCCTTTTTGGCTTTGGTCAATATATGTAATACCATAACCTGCTCAACTTTGAGCACTAACTTCCTACTCCATCAAATTATCCATTTCTTGAACTTTTTGCTGGATTTTCAAGAACCACTCTAAAGTGTTTTAAAAACCGGTTCAAACCGGCCGGTTGAACCGGTTAAACCGGATTTCACACAGCAGGCCGGTATTTTGAGCCGGTATTTTTGGCCGGTTTGCTAAACCATCGTACCGGCGGTTTTTTCTAAAATACCGGTTTTTACCGGCAAACCGGTTTTTATGTCCAAGAAATTTTTAATATTTGCGGCCCATATTTTATCAAAATTACTTTTAACCTAACAATTAATATTCAAACGTGTAAACTTTATCACTCTTTTTATAAAATTGAGTGCTTTTATATTATTTTTTTAATATGGATTAACTTTTGGATTATTTTTTGTTATAAAATCATTTACTTTTAGGTTATTTTTAGAAAAAAAGTTGTATTTATAAGAAATTATAAGGTAAATTATTCAACCGGTTGTACCATTTTTTAACCCAATCCGGTTCGAGTAAAAAACCGGTTTTTAAACCCTTTTATGACTACTTTATGGAAAAATAAAAACAATTATTTTGACCTTGAAAACTAGAAACTCCACCCATTTGACATAAAATATTATGGTAATGCCCATTTGACCCTTGAAAACTAGAGATTCCCACCCCCCACCCACCCCACCCCACCCCACCCCACCTTTTTTTTCCTAAGGTGTTGTTATAGTTATACATATATATATTGAAATTGGATGTAATCATTCACCTTTGGTCTTACAACTAACTGATTGTACTAGGGGTGGTGTTACTGAACAATCATTGACTAACCGAGTCCACTACTTCGGTTTCACTAACCTGAATTTGCTTGCAGATTTCACAAACAGAGCCAATTGTGCCGGTGTTACCAAACAAGTCTATAAAACCGATACAGTAGCCAAGTGGTGTCTTGAGTACCCTTACACATGGTGTATATAAATATTGTAAAGTGTTACGTAATTACGTTTTAAATAAAATATAATCAAATGCTGATTAGTCAATTTTTCAAAACACACCTCTCACAAACCTCATGATTGTAATCTATCAAATCAAATAGCCTCGCTAGCATTTGATTGTGATCTTTTTTTAACGACAAACAAAGCCCGATCACCCGGTATACCCATTAACGAAAGACCACTCGCATATGCAATCACAAACAGTGCCTGCAACCCGAAATTTATTATTAGTGCAGTAACACCTCTGACCTGCACAAAACATTTTCTCACAGACGAGACTCGAACCAGTAACTTCCCTTAAGATAAAACCGGATATTTGATTGCGACCCGAATACCCGATCTCGCATTATTCAAAACATGTTATGGGCTATGTGCCCACTTCGATAATGGGCTAAACAATAATATTCTTGATTGATATTTGACCATTGACAAGACCGTGTTTAATCAATCAATTAAGTAAATTTATTTATTATTATTTTTTCATATTATAAACCATCAAACAAAGAAAACAAATCTTGATTTCAATTTGCCAATTTCCCTCAAGTTCATCGATTCAGGTAAGAAGTGAAACCATAAAGTCAACTCCTTTATTTTTCAAGCTTTATTGAATTGATTGAGCATTTCCTGCAATTAATGATGTGGGTTCTTCATTTCTTGAATTAATTTGACTTAATTCACTTAAAGATTCAAACTTCATAATTTTAGGGTGATTATTTTTTGTGGGTGTTTGAATTTATGAAATTATTTGACTTTAATGTATGCATAAACTTGTGGGTTATATCTAGATCTTGCTTTTATTGTTATAAAAGATTATGGGTAGATAAAGATTAAAAATAAAAACCTTAGATATTGGCATTGGGGATCTGGTAATGGTATGGATCTTGGTTCTGTACACGTGGCATGGAACCCAATGGATCTTGGTTCTGTACACGTGGCATGGAACCCGCGCTCATTTATTGGGATGTAACTTGTAAGCGAGTCAGGCTGCTAGCGAGCTACTCGATATCAGCTCGTAAAAAGCTCGAATCGAGCTTGAGCTTAAATGAGCTTGAGCCCTAGCTCGAGCCTAAAAATTAGCTTGTTTAATTAATAAATGAGCCAAAGCTTCAGTTATCAAGCTGAAGCCGGCTCGCGAGCCTAAACGACCCCATTATTGATGTAGTTTTTATCTATTATATTTAATACATATTTATTTAATAATTATTATTTTATATGAAATTATGATAACAATAACTAAATAATATATATTATGCTATATACCTAGTTATAAAAAGAAATATATATAAAATTATTAATATTAATTAATAAATAATAAACGAGCCAAGGCCCAGCTGAACTTGAGCTTGAAAAACTACTTACAAGCCGAGCTCAAGTTTTAAAAATAGAGCTCGGAACAACTCGAACTCGTGTTCTCCATAAGATAAACGAGCCGAGCTCGAGCCTAAGCGTTTATAAAAATGGAATCAAGGGTTCTTTCATGTTTTAATTTTTTTTGGATTAATTGATGTTAAATGTTTATGTTGGTCATAGGTTTCAGTCAAACATACCAAGCACCAAATGGCTGAAACTAATGAAGTCAACTCCATGCCCTCAAAGGAGCAAGAGGTATATTTACATACTCAAAAACATTATGTTATAATTATTCACATTTAGAAAAAACAAACAAACAATGTTATATGTTCTTGATGTGTTGTGTAGGAAGCTGTGATCAAGAAAAAGTATGGTGGGTTGTTACCAAAGAAAAACCCGTTAATCTCAAAGGTAAAAAAAAAGGGTTTTATTAGTTTTCTTGTCGTCGGGAAGCAAGACGACTAATAAAATTTAGATTTTGACATCTTTCTTGGCTAATCTTGTATAGGACCATGATCGGGCTTTCTTTGATTCTGCTGATTGGGCACTTGGGAAGGTAACTAGTCGAACCCTTTTTTTTTTTGTAATCCACGTGAGAACTTGTTAGGGGTGTGCACTGGTCGGTTTTGGTCAGTTTTGAACGTAACTGAACCAAAAAACGAGTTTTTGAAAACCGTTCGATTTCGGTATTTTCAGTTTTCTGTATGGGTTCACTTCGGTTTTATCTTTTGGGCTTGAATTTTTTAGGAATAAAAGGCCCAAAATTATGAACTTGGGCTTGAAACCTTTTGTTAGTTAATATTTGGGTAACACTATATATTAATTTTTTATAAATTACTTAAAAGTTCAAATTTAAGATTAAAAATTAACCATGAATTCGGTTAAGTGGTTATCACATGCAAAACCGAAACCGGACCAAAAGTTCGGTTTTACGAAAGCATAAAACCAAACTGCCAGTTTTTGTTTGGGTTTGGTTATTTTGCTTTGATCTTTTTTGGGTTTTTTCGGTTACAGATTGGTTACTAATAACTTATTATTTGTGCATCAACAAGGACAGAAGAGCAAAGGACCGTTAGAAGCACTCCGTCCCAAATTACAGGTATTTGATACTTTCGTCATTAACGTATATGTGGAAGTTATGTATGTATATAATTATAAATACATAACTTCCACATATATGTTAATGAATGATTATATGATTGTTAATATTACTTTACTTGAAAATAATCATTTTGAAACATAAATGGAATGAATTTGTTTCTTATGAAATTTGCATTTTGTTTAACCAGCCAACACCACAACAACAATCGCGTTCAAGGCGCTCGGCTTATGCTCCCGCTGGTGAAGGGGAAGGTATCATTATCGACTTTTGAAACAAACAAGTTTTAGTTTTTGAAGCAAAGTTTTGAATTTTTTTGGTGTATGTTGTTGTTTCGTGGCAGTAGATGGTGGTAACGCTGACATGGATAATGACGATAAAGATCAAGAAACCGCCAGGTGTGATTGATTAGCTATTTTAAGGATTGATATTATGATGCATAGCATTACTATAAAGCATAAACTATATTGTTGTATCTTTGGGAGCAGCTGATCTTGTTGGTGATTACCATAAACCATATTGTTGTATCTTTGAGAGTTTTAGCATTGGGCGATAATAAACTAGTTGTTTACCGTGTGTTACAAGCGTTTTTAAGCGCATTTTTTGTATTTGGAAGATGATTGATTTTAGCTATTTGCTAGTCCTGGCCGTCACAACCCACGTCCCACGCCATCATTAACGGGCGAGTTTGGGGTTTTCTTTCTTTTTTTTTTTTCACTTTCAGGCTCTCTTGGGTAAGTCTACACTCAAGAATGGGTCAAGCCGGACACAACCAGAATGCCGTGACAAGTGGGCCCGAATGGGCCGAGACAAGTTACTAATATTTAAGTAAGATGCTTCAACAAACCAGGTCAAAAAGAACACTGAACGAAGTGATGGGCAAACCACTATTCTGTCTGTGAATGATCATGATACAGCTTGTTCTGACCCACACCAGTTCCAACCCGAATTGAAATAACCTTTTATTAAACTGGCCCAACCTGACCTGACTCTTCTGTTTCGCCATGTCTTCCATTTACAAACACCTCTACTCACAATACTTCATGGACTTGCATCCATTTAGATATTTTGTGTGGGCTATATTACAATAAAGGGTGATCATGATACTAAATTGTGTGATTTATTTTCTCAATCTATGTCAAAACTCACAAATAGAAGTGTACAAAACCGGTTTTTCTTGTCAAACCGAACCAGTTCGGTTTGGAAACCGGTTTAGGAGCATGAAAGATCGAATAGGTCCAAATCGATTCAGTTTCGTTTAAAACCAGTTTTTTCCCAAGCGGTCTGGTTTTAAAACCGGTTTGGTAGGTCATAAGGGGAAGTGGGGAATTGGTGACAGAACCGGCGGGCTGGGTCGGTTTGGGACGCAGCTTGGTTGACGCTGGTTTTTTTATCAAACCAGTTCGGGTTCGGATTGCAGTGACTGGTTTTTTTTACATCTCTACTCACAAAGACAGTTTAGTTTACTGGGCCGGTGGTGGTAGGAGTAGGACCATTAGAAGTTTTGGACTACTTTATGTTTGGGCCTTGGGGTGCAAAAAGGATCTACTTGGATTGCCGTGGCCCATGCCAAGGAGGCCTTAATAGTTAATACCCTCCCAATCAATCACCACCACTCTCAAGTTATCAGGTCCTTTGGATCAAGTTCTTTTAACAACGTTTGAAACTACTCTTAATATTGAGCAAGCCTTCCTGAAACAGGATCACGTCAATCATCAATACTGATTTTTCTTACAACACCAATTTTTTTTACTAGAAAACAATATAAGGTCTTACAGTACTTGAATATATACTTCTCACGCCTTCTCTTTTCTTAAGCAACCTTCTACTTATAAGATAAAGGATAATTTTCAAGCACAAACATGCCATTTAAGTTTAACAACCAAACATGATGTTTTTTTTCCAACTAATTTCTATATCAATTTTTTTTTAATAATAGAAAACTTGTTATTGTATCACGTCCAACATTTTGTTTTATTATTTATCACGCAAGTTCTGTTTTGGGGGTTACAAAACAAATTTCAAGCGAGGCATGTAACCAAAAATAGAATAAATAAGGTGAAGAAATTTTCAAGCAAAGCAACTCACTTAAATTCAACTAAAATATAATAAAAATAGTAAAATAGTTACTATAATCTTTTTTTCATACCAAATAATTATCTCAACATTTTTGCAAGATACCCAAAAATTAATCAAACAATTCTTTAACAGACATAAATAACATAAATATTCTCTTCAATTTTGTCCTTGCCATTTTCCAATGTTGTATAGTGGTACGAAGCCCGGGTTTTTTAATGTAGACCCATGTTCGATTCTCACAAACAACACTTTAGGCCAGCTAGCGACGACCAGTGGGCCTTCAGGCAGGTGGATATCCTCCGAAACTGGAGACAACTTGAAGATGCTTAAGGATTCCTTATGACTAGATTGAGCCAGCTAGCAACGACCTTTTGCCATTAGATCACCTCAAACAAATTACCTATGCAATCTTGAACACATTAAATGTATATATTAATTATAACAACCACCAAATCAATGGTCCATTGCCTACACTCGCACCACCTGACTACAACAACCAAATCTTTGACCACATGATGAATTGCTATTAATTATAATAACTGTTATTAACACCCATACTGGCACTCAACAGCTTGCGTACACTATATAGCTTCATCATTGAAATAGAGTTATATGAACACTATGTATAATATATTGTAGAAACTATAGTATTACATTATTTATGAATAATTAGAAACCCTAATTATAGTATTACATTTTCTTGACAAATTAAAATCGGATTTCATTGCTAATTAAACTCAAACGATTACAATAAATTAATTGGCAAGGAAACGGGCAACATATTGTGAAGCAACCTTCTTTTGCATAGTAAAACCGATTCTACTAAAAAGAAGCAAGATTCGAATGTATAATCCGCCGAACCCTGGTCGGAAAATTCACAGTTTTCGTGGCCAGGATACCAAATAGTATTTTTAAATATGTATCTTTGGGAAAATTCTCAAAATAACCACTTTTAGGAGAGAAAAACCTCATATGGCTCATTTTATTTGAATGTTTCTTAAATATTTTTGCAAAATTCATCTAAGGTGACACATTTGTAATCGAGCCGACAGATTTTAACAACCACTAGTAATATGCCACTTGTCAAAAATCTAACAACCCAATCCAAGCTTGCACAAAATCTGACTTCCAAGTTAGATTCGGTTGTAAAATCCGCCTTCCAAGTTAGAATTGGTTGTAAAATCCGCTGTCCTAGTTGTTTGCACCCAAATTTGTTTAAGTTTTGTTTTAATATTATATTAGTATAATTAATTTCATTTATATTTTATTTTTCTTTTATAACTTTTAAAATATATCATTTTAAGAATTTTTGAATACACCGTTGAGATGAGCTTATTTTTATCTATGTGTCGACACGAATTTTACTAAAAAACGAGTTAGGTCAAATTTGTGTGGAAACAATTAAAACCTAACCAGACTCGGTTTTAAATAAAAAATATATCAGCACGTAGATAAAAATAAGTCCGTCTCAATGGTATATTTAAATTTTATAAAACTTTATACTTTAAAAGTAATAAAAGAAAAACTTATTATGAGTAAAATCAATTATAATAATAAAATAATAAAGAAATAAAAAAATCAAATTTGTCAGATTTCAAAAACACAGATTTCAAAAAGGGTGGATTTTTCTCAAAAGCTGTCGGAGCTGATGTATTTTGTCTAAAAGTTATCTAATCTGACAAGTTTGGTTTAAAAGTTGTTTGAAGACTGATTTTGTTCAAAACTCATCAGTAAAGATAGATTTGGCTCAAAACTTTAATACCCGCTGACAGTTTTGAATGGACATTTATAGAATTAAAAAAAAATAGACGTATTTTAAGAATCTCTCCTATTTTGAGAATATTCCTTATCTTTTTAATCTTTTTATCAAAGTTGGTAGCCTTTTAGTTTGATAACAAGGTGAGGTGTGTGTGCACACACACGTGCACACTAGACAGTTCACAAATTGTCCAAATCTGAATAACCAAACACAAATGTAACACAAACACTTTCTCCACCAATCACTGGACCAATGTAAGATTGTCCTTTCTCTTTTTCACTACACACGTAACCTAAATATTAAATTAAATCATCTTCAACAGATACTGACAAACACTAGTCAACCACTCAGCATTCACTAGTCAACACATGCACATGCACATGCACATGCACATGCACATGCACATGCACATAACTTCTTCCCACCCCCATCTGTAATTACATAACTACCCCTCTACGTTTCTTGTATTTATGCACCCTAATTCACTTATCAGGCCTGCTTCAATTGTACATTTTTGACTGTATATAACAGGGTGGGCCCGAGCTCGACTGGGCTCGTTTTTACTTACGAGAGATTGAGTTTGAGCTTGGCTTGTTTCGAGTTTTTTTCTATAGTTCGAGCTCGGCTCATCAATTGCTTTTTTAAGCTTGTGATTGACTCTTTTATTATTTTTTAAGTTATATAATAATTATTAGTATATATTTTGAGAAAACCTTAAATGAATGTAAGCTCGGCTCGAGCCTGTATCACCTTAAACGAGCCAAAGCTCGACTCGAGGTCAACTATGCAGTATAAAAGTAATACATAAAAATTCATAATTGGTAAAACATAAAAATACTCAAGGCTCAACGAGCATAAACAAGTTTCCCATACAATACTTGAGCTTGGGCTTGGTAATTAAACAAGCTTTACTTGATACTCGGGCTCGAAAACACTCGGCTAGTTTCAAGCTTTTTATTGTTCCAACCTTAAACAGCTCGGCTCATTTCACCCCGAGGTGGGTTTGTATCTTTTGAAAGATTCGAAGATCGATAAGGATGATTGTAGGTCTGCATAGTTCTATGTGTTGTTAACATCTTCGTACTAACTCATAACAAACACAAGAAAAGCCGAACCATAACATCAGGTGTGTGTCAATATTACACATGGGAATTATATATCTACTAGTAAAGTAGACAGTTGGTGCCCCAATGCCCTGATTAGGCCAAATGACACCATCTTAATGGTCCAATTTTCTTTTTTACTTTTCTTATTTTGCTGGCTAAAGTCTATTTCTTTTTGTTTTTTTTCCTAGATTCATGACAAACGTTTTGTTTTTTGTATTACCGAATTTGTGTCGACTCACCGCTACAACGCCCGGGAGTGACAGTACTCGGGTTTTACCGACTCACCTTTTATTCTAGATTCGTAACGAACGTTTTGTTTTTTGTATTACCGAAGTTGTGTCGACTCACCGCCATAACGCCAGAGCTGACAATACTCGGGTTTTACCAACTCGCCACGCAACGTCTAGTACCGACAACGCTCGGGTTTACCCACGCCCGGGTTTTACTGAACTAAATTTTAGTTCCAGTACCGTAATAAATGTAAACGAAATCGAAAAAATTCACATTGACCCTCCACCGAAAGGCCCGGATTTTACCAGCGCCCCAGTTTTACCGACTCACCACCGGAACACCCGAATACGAGTCGACGCACCGTTGCAATGATCGGGCTTTACTGACCGAATAAACATTGGTTTAAATATATTAACAAAATAAAATTATAATATGTTATATGAGTGTCGTAGAGCCACTGCCTCAGCTTCTGGGACCGGCCGAAGTCACCCCATTGGCTCACCTCAATTTTTATTTTTATTTTTTGTTTTCATTTTAATTAAGTTCCAGTACCATAACAAACGTAGCTAATATTGACTAAATTTGCTTTGGCTCGCCGCCGTCGTCCGGGACCAACCGACGCCACCCCATTTGCCAACCTCAATTTTTGTTTTTATTTTTTTGTTTCTGTTTTGTTTTACTTCCAGTACCGTAACAGACGTAGCTACCATTGACTGGATTCGCATTGATTACCCACTGCAACACTGGGTTTTACTGACCGATTTTACCGCGCAACGCGCAGGTAAATTACTAGTTAAATATTATTTGACAATTTTTGGTTGCTAAAATTAAAGTATAAATAACTATACTAGGGTGTTCATTAATACCGTATATCCAATCACGTGTTAGTATGTTTAAACATGTCTAGTGCATCATTTTTGTAGATAAATAAAGTACGGAACGATTATTTATATAATTTTAATGATCAAATTTCAATATCCTATGACGGTAATTCCTACACCCTCTATTTATATCAGTAAAACTATAGTAATCCTATTTAAATACTTCTCTCAGTTGTAATCTAATGCTAACACTATGTAATTATCTCTACTAATTGCATCAAACTAAATAACTCTACATTTGAAATACCAATTAATTAAATTAAACTTACACTTAACCCCTTCAACTTTCTTGTAACTTGTTTCAAGATTAGCGTTCAACATTCCTCTTTAATCTTGAAACCGACTCGTTAGTCCTTAACATAATCCCAGATCCAACTCTTCACCAGCCAAATTCGCCTCTTTATCTTTTGGTTTCGGCTCGTGCTTTCATATCCAAAACGAGCATACTCTCTACATCGATAACACTGAACTCTCGACTTGTCTCGTCCTTCCACCGATTCTCATCGGTCATTGCTTGAACTAGCTAGGATGACTCTCACTATCCCTTCCTCTTCCCCAACTTAGGCCTCTACCATCACGGTTAACCCATCCACGCCATTCACAACCTTGTTGACGATAATCACTAACGCTTTCAATTGACCCACCGCTTCTTCAAACGGTATATTCTCGATCTTCGAGTATTGCTTGATTAATTGAGAGCAAGCAAGTCAAATATTTTTCTAATTAAATGTTTATATTCTGATAAGTGGTTTACGTATTTGACTGGATTAGTAGGCTTGTAGGATGGCCTAACAATACTGGTGGTAAAAACATTGAACGCCTTTTATTTGTGTTATTAAATTAAGTATCCATTTATGGCATATTTGAAGCTACAAGATCCATCAGCTCGTGTGCTCGGATAGATTACACTCATCAATCAATCTTTCTTTCACTCACTCTCCACCCCTCGTGACTGTGCAGGTTTTGATTGTACTGTGCCATATGATATTGTCCAAGTTTTTGTAGAATATCAATAGACCTAGCTACCTAGGCTAGCTACCATGCATTGGAGTTATATATCTTTCTGTGAATTGAACCAACATATTGTCACGTCCAATACAACATCCGAAAAGAAATTTCAGGTTAAGGATTAAAATTGTGAAGAAAAAAAAATATAGGCAAATTGAAAATAAATACAACTTATCTCGAAACGGTGATCCAAACGACGAAACCGTGTTTCAATTCGAGTGTTTGAATTTCCAATTAACAAAAATCAATCCATTTGAATCATCGTTTCGAGTTAAGTTTTACATAGTTGCCTCGTCTCCTTACGATCAAAAACCCTAAAACATCAGTTTGAAACTTGGAAAAAAAATATATAACGGCGTCAAGTGTTTTTTAACGGATGACCATAGTTGAAATGTTGGACCGTTGGTAATGATTTTTAAAGGTAGGATTATTATCGGCAAATACACAAAAGGTGAGATTATTTATTTCCAATTTGCCAAACAAAATATTATGCTATCATCCCTAATAATATTACAAGACCTTCTGCGAAAGCCTAAAGAGTTGCTTGGTCCGACGTGGGAGAAAGAGAATGAGACACGTGAGACCTGTTCCAAATAAACTCTACCATATCCTCACAAGGAAGCCTATAACACTTAAGGTCCCTGAGGTGGACTTGAGCCTGTAATCATCGGGTTTGAAACAATTTCATTTAACTAGTAATCGTTCTATGACGGCATATAATTTAAAATAACTAGCCCTTAGAGGTGATGCATGGTAAGCGAATGATTTCTCTCTAGAAGAGATCTTAAGTTCGAACCTTACTTCAATTGATTTTGCACCACAAGCTATTGTAGATCACTTGCTCGACCCAGCACAAGCTGTGATTTACCAGATTTTGTTTCGAGTAAATTACACAGTTGGTTTTTATGGTTTAATCAAAACTTTGTATTTGATCCTTAAACTTTAAAACGTATGGATTTGATTATTTGAACCCTCAGGGTTTGTTTTTTCTTTTTCTATGGTCCAATACACTAATTTGGTTAAATATGTATAGTTAAGTTAAGGATTAATTTGGTTAAACATTTTTTTTTAATTATAAGTAACCAATGAACTAGATACAATTAAGGATCATACACTTAACTTTACTATAAGTATATTAGGAAAGTTCAAAGGGAAAACAAAAACAAGAATCTTTTGGCAATGCATGAGGCCAATTAAGTTATTTCTAACAGTGTAGAAAAGCGTCCCCAATACTTTGCCAAATAATAATAATAATAATATAATATTATTATTATACATTCGCTGTCTTCGCACATCACTCGTCAAACCAACCAACATGCTATTCTCCCATCACCATTGTTTATACATCTTTAAAGAACATTCGAATAACTGATCTTATCCGACTATTGAATCGCTCTGATACGACCTATCACTAGGTCGTCTTTGGAAGTTTGGATCCAACAAGTGTTAAAAGCATAAACCAAACAAAAACGGTCGTCAAACACGTGATCTCATAATTATCCTACCATATTTGATTTCATAATGGCTTATATTCAAGTAAAACCAAACTTCCAAGAAATTAAAACAACTCACAACCTAAATGATAAACTCAAAAATCTAGAAGGCTTTTAGACCACACGTAGTAGTGGTGAGAGGGAAGCGCAGCAAAACGAGTGCCTCGCTTGACCACCATGCAAAACGAACGTTGTAAATACAACGAACCCCGACAAAACAAGGACGAAAACGAGGGGCCGGGCAGTCTTTGGCTCTTTGTGGAGCCCTAAACGAACCCACTGCGTGGGTTAAATACCTTTATCTTTTTACACGAAAATTTTCACTCGCATGATCTCTTATCTTTGAACCCACCCCACGAGTGTGTTCAGAGATTATTGAGACTTCTGTTAAGAATGCTTTTCCTGTTTCTGTTTGTTGCTCCAAATCTACTCTCTCTCTCTACACACACACATACACACTCACACAGTCACACACATACACACACAATCTCTCTCTATTTCAAGATTTCTTTAACCAGGATATGACGTTTTTGTAGCAGTGACCGCACGTACGTCTCTCTCTCTCTCTCTCTCTCTCTCTCTATCACACACACACACACACACACACATACACATATACACATCAAGGTATCTGCTAATTTATATACCAAATTATTAAACACAACAACCAAGAACCTAAACTATTGACTATGGTTTTTTCAGACTCTTTTCGTTCACTCTCTCTCAACGCTCACAACACTAATATAACCAACCATTTCATCCATCCATCATCATCATCTTCTTCTTCACTAGATCATTTCCCAGTTAGGATATTTACCAACCATGAAGATGAAGAGGATGAAGAAGAACCAGAAGAACTTGATCTTAACCTCGGTGGCAGAATGAATATTATAAGACAAACAAAGACATGTGCAAGAGGCCATTGGAGACCAGCTGAAGATGCTAAACTTAAAGAGCTTGTGGCTCTTTATGGTCCCCAAAACTGGAACCTTATTGCTGAGAAACTTGAAGGGAGATCTGGTACTTCATTTGGCCATATATGTTGTTTGTATGTGTCTTTTTATAAAACTAAATGATTGGCCTAGCTATAAGTTTCTAAATTTATAGCATCTACTGCCTAATTAATTTTCAAAACTTCAAATGACACTTAAAATTATTTATTTATTTTATAAGGAGGACGACTTTCTTATATTTAGGCTATTGCTCCCGTAACACTTAAGTAATTAAATATTTGAATTTAAATATAGGATCTAAACTTGTCATTTGAATAGTCGAACATCAAGAAAATGTTCATTTAATGAACCTTTCTTAAAATGATCAATGTTAAAAATCGTCCAACAAGTGACTTTTTAGTACAAGATTTTTAACCAATTAAATTCTGTCAATTGCTCAAAATAATCTCGTCGGAAGCCAAAATAGCATCTCAATGTTTAAAGTTAACCAAAATAATCTCGTCAGTTTTAGAACAAATGGTAGAATCTGGTTAACAGAATTATATTAATTTGGACATTTTGGGAAGACGTCGGATAAATGGACATTTTATATTTATTAATTTGACTAGTCAAACGGACATTTTGGTCACCATCCCTTTAAATAAAAATTAAAGTTACGTCAATTGAAGTTACATCAGTAACTGATTTATGCTAGAATTAATATCTTCTCATCAGTTTTGTTTTTTAAACTTTAGGGAAGAGTTGCAGACTGAGATGGTTTAACCAACTAGATCCAAGAATTAACAGAAAGGCTTTTAGTGACGAAGAAGAAGAAAGACTAATGACTGCTCACAGAATGTATGGCAACAAATGGGCTTTGATTGCAAGACTCTTTCCTGGTAGAACTGATAATGCTGTCAAGAATCATTGGCATGTAATCATGGCAAGAAAATATAGAGAGCAATCAAATGCTCATAGGAAAAGAAGAATGCTAGGTCAAACTCAAATCCAAACTGGTTCAAGATCAGACACACCGCCACCACCACCACCACCACCATCACCATTTGGGCTCGTCTCAGGTCAGTTTTTCTTTTTTTTTTATAATGACCAAAATGTCCATTTGACTGGTCACTGTTGAAAAAAATGCCCATTTGACCAAATGTTTAAACTCGTCGACTTGATCCCCTTTTTATCACGACTCAACGGAATTTTAAACAGCCAGATTCCGCTAGTTGTTCAAAAAAATCTCACCAGCAACCAAAATAAATCTTGGCAAAAATGTCTCTCATCTAAAGCCAAAATAATTATCTGACGCCTAAATAATCCTGTAATCCCGTTGTCTGACGAATTTTAAAAAGATTACCACCCAACGGTTTTTTGACGCATGACAGAATATGATTATTAAAAATCTCGTAAAGTAATAATTAAATAGGATTGTGGCACTTTTATCTTTATTTAATTATTTACGTGTCAAGTCAGGTGTTTTCTTCCTAACTTTCACTATACACTCACTCATATGAGTACACACTTTAAAAGGATGAAAAGACTAAATTGACATATGGTTATAATTTATCAATGTATGATGCTACAAACTATTAAAGTTTGAAAGTACATGGACCCATGCTAGTACTATAGCGTACCCTCTTTGATGAGATACATCTTTGATCTTACTATTTCAGGTGGCAAGAATAATACTCAGATTAAGAATATGATGGACCTCTTTAGTAGCAAGAACACATCATGGATGAATGGTTCCAACTTCTATGATCATCATCAACATGAACAGCATGCAATACCAATGATGATGAATCCTCAGTATTTCCATGATCATGTTTACAACAGAAGCAGCAGCTCAGGTGTACATAATGTTAGTACTACCCCTTCAGTATCACCAGCACCACAAGTTTCACAGAGCCAGCAGTTTTCTGAGGCTAATATTGACATTTCACCACCACTTATAGACTTCCTTGGAGTTGGAGCCACTTGAAAATTCATATTTAGTAAAGAAATTTTTTTTTCCTTTTGTTGTTTTTTTTATTAGCCTTGTTTAGTTAATGCAAATTAAGCTGTCAATTTATTGATTAATCACTCTCTTTTTATATGATATTTTGTGTATTAGTCATAATAATTTTAATCTTTAAAAGTTACTACCAACGGTCCAGCTAGTTTTTGTCTCAATGGACCTCTGTTAAATAATGCTTAACGTTGTTATGTTTTTTTTCCGAGTTTCATACCGATGTCTTGGCGTTTTTTAATCGGAAGAAGAATATGAGTCGTCTGATTTTAAAACTTAGCGCAAACGGTAATCGAAACGAGAAAACAGTTTATCAATTCGGGTGTTTAAATTTTCATTAAACAAAAATCAATCCATCTGAATCATCGTTTTGAGATAACTTTTATATCGGTTGACTCGTATTCTTTTGCCAATTAAAAGCCTTAAAACAACTGTTTGAAACTCGGAATAAAAAACCTTAATGACACTAAGTGATTTTTAACGGAGGTCACTGAGACAAAAATAGTTGACAGACTAGACGCTGGTAGTGATTTTTAAATGTGAGATTATAATCGGTAATACACAAAATATGAGATTATTTATTTCCAATATGCTTTTAAAAAATCTCACATGTTTGAGACATGTATGGTATTAGGTGATACTTGTCTAAAATATATTATTATACTATATAATCTTTATAATAAATAGTATTTTTGAATTTGTTATAAATTTGGAATTATAAAAAAGAAATGCTAGAAGTGTACTAAAATATTTGGTACCAATAAGTATGATAAATATCGATTAGAGCATCTCTAACAATAAACTCATAAACTCATAATCCAAACCTCTACCCTGCTATCTACATCGATTATCGCATATTTTTACAATTATGCAATATATACCAAGTTACTTATATTATAATAAATTTATACTTCGTATTTATAAATATTATAATCTAGCGTATATTGGGTATCGTATCAAAATACAGGTATACCTGATATCTCAAAAAAATCTGAATTTACCATAGACAACATCAATATTATTTAGTATTATTGTAAAGTATGCATTATTGTATTATGTAAATATTATCAAAGAGGAGTAACGGCCAAAAATCCTTTCAGCAGAATCTTCGCAGGTGTGATTGTTCATGTTATTCACATGGGCGTGGGCATGCATGTAACAAGCTGCTAACAACATTGTCATCATCAAACATATGTTTCTGTGGGAACATAACAGAAATAAGTTACATACCATACTTAGATGAGACTGGCCCCAATTTGGCATGCATCATCAATGTGGTTAGCTAGTAAACACCTTTATAATGGTTTCTTTTTAACGAACCGTAACAAAATCAACCGTTATCAAGGACGATTAAAGAAACCGAGCTTTGAGTTCTCCTTAACGATCTTATCAACAAACATATGAATCATATGTTAAATGGACCGTGTTAGTAAATAAATTAATTAATTGTATCACCACAATACTCGCTTTTCTCTACCACTATCACTACCACTACCACTAAGTTTGGTGTCGGCTAAGTGCCGATTGAGCCACTTGACGGCACCATATTAGTCATTGAATTTTGTTTTTTGTTTTAATTATTTTCTGGCACCGTGACGAATATTACAGAAACCGAACGAATTTGTGAGAATCACAGTCTTAACGACCGGGACCGAAAACGTTCGGGTTTTACCAACGCCCGATTTTACCAACCGACACCGCCCCATTGGTCCACCTCATTTTTTTTATATATTTTTCCGTTTTTAATATCCGGCACTGTAACGAAAGTAACCGAAACCGACCAATCATGTCGAGTTACCGCCTTAACGCCCAAGATATTTTTTTTTACTTTTGGTATCGTAAGGAAATCGACCGAAAGCAGTTTTTTTTCTTTTTTTTTGTTTGCTTCGGTTCTGATATTGTAACAAACATGACATAAATCGACTGAATTCACGTAGACTCACCACATTTTGTTTTAATTCCGGTACCTTAACGAATTTAACAAAACCTACCGGATGCCATTTTTTTCGTTTTAGTTCCGGTAATGTAACGAAGTTTTACCGACCGATGTCACCAATTGGTCCACCTCTAATTTTATATTTTCTTTTATCTTTGTTTTTTACTTCCGGTATTAGAGCGCACTTAACCGGAACCAACCGAATTCGCGTCGACTTACCGCCTAAACGCCCGGGACGAATAACGTTTGGGTTTATTATCGTCCGGGTTTTACTGACCTGTCTGGCGCAACGCGCTAAGTAAAACACTAGATATTAATAAATTCAGTCGAGTTCACTTCTTTTTTTTCAATTAAGGTATCATAACATGTGAAATATAACCACCAATTGAGTAGGTCTTTGCTCATATCACCTTTCTTTTTTAGTATTTACTTTTAGAAACTCAATTTTATTAAAGAAACTATCAAGACGCTAGCAGGATTAAACGACTACAAAAACAAATATGAGTTTTGCAACCAACTAGCCCCGTTAATAAGCATCAAAGATACGAATAATCCACAATGACATCAAAAATACTATCTGTGATCATATTCTTATGATATACAATGTCGTCATTAAGTCATCATAACACATCCATCACGTCAAGCTAACAATAGCCTTGACACTTTTTTCGACTTGCTACTTGAGTTCAACCACATAAGATCAATCATATCAGAGACTTGAAAGGCGAGAAATGTGTGTCCAACCATCGAGCTATTACATTCCAAGAAGCCAAACATGATTAAGGTTGTGTTTGTTTTTGTTTAAAACATCTGTAGGAGGCTTATTTCTGCGGACGCACAGACATTAGCTTCTGAAGACTGTTTGTTTTTTAAAATAAGATCTGCAAACTGCTTTTATGGTCTTAAAAAATAATCTATTGTTTAACTTCTTCACACATCTTCACATTTCTTAACATCCTATCAACACCCAATGTACAACACCACCACCCATCATGCGCCGCCACCACCACCACCCACCGTCCGCCGCCACCACCACCACCCACCACCACCACCACCGTCTAGCACCACCACCACCACCCACCACCACCACCCACCCGTCGGCCACAACCATTGTCCACTACCACCACCCACCGTCCGCCACCACCACCCACCACCACCGTCCAACACCACCACCCACCACCATCCATCACCACCACCACCCACCCGTCGGCCACAACCATCGTCACTACCACCAACCACCGTCCGCCACCACCACCCACCACCACCACCACCTACCATCCGCCACCAACACCGCTGACCACCCACCACCATCACCGTCCATCACCACCACCACCCACCGTCTGCCACCACCACCACCTACCATCCGCCACCAACACCGTTGACCACCCACCACCACCATCGTCCATCACCACCACCACCCACCGTCCGCCACCACCACCCACCACCACCACCACCACCTACCATCTGCCACCAACACCGTCCACCACCCACCACCATCACCGTCCATCACCACCACCATTCAACCGTCCGCCACTACCACCGTCCACCGCCCTCCACCAACTATTTTACTAGTCTACAGACGTTAAATGACTTCTATCTACTGGATATGTATGATACGTAACTAATTTTCAGCTTATGCAGACGATACCCAGTTTATAAAACAAACAGTATTATATTTTCAGATTGCAGACCTTCAGACCACATCTTCAGTTGCACACATGAAATCAGATTGCAGACAGTTTTTGTCTTAAAAAACAAACAGCACCTAACTCACCTCGCCGAAATATTAACCTTTCTTGGCACGATACCATTCCACCTAGTTGGTCACGTTCCTACCGATTTAAGAAAATATTTAATAAACTCTTAAAAGACACCCTCAATTTTAGAATTGGAAATTAACATAGGTAATTGATGGTTAATCAACGATGTGAATACATGATAACTATATATTACGTCTATAACAAATACTTATTAATTCTAATCACATTTAACAATAACAAGTAGTAATTTGCCCGAGCATTGCGCAGCTTCCGGGCTTTGAGGCGGTAACTCGACGTGAATTCAGTCGGTTTCGATTACGTTCATTATACTCCCAGAACAAAAACAAAAGCAATATAAAAATTGAGGTTGACCAATGAGGTGGCGTCAGTTGGTAAAAAGCAAGCATTGGTAAACCCAAGCGTTGTCGGTCTCGTGCACAAATTTGTTCGGTTTTCGTCATGTTCATTACGCTTTTGGTTACATTCTTTACGGTGCGTGAACAAAAACAAACAAAAAAACATAAACAATATAACATTGAGTCAGGCCAACATGGTGGTGTCAGTCGGTAACATCATGTGTTGGTAAAACCCGAGCAATGTCGGTCTTGGGCGTTGAGGCAGGCAAGTCTACGTGAATTTGGTCAATTTCCATGGTGTTCGTTACGGTATCATAACTAAAACAAAAAAAATTGTTCGGTTACGTTCGTTACGGTACCAGAAATAAAACAAAAACAAAAAACAAAAAACAAAAAACAAAAAAATATATATATATTGAGGTGGACCAATGGGGTGGCGTAACTCGGTAAAACCCAGACGTTGGTCAAACTCGAACGTTGAGGTGGTGAGTCTATGCAAATTCGGTTGGTTTCATCACATTAGTTACGATACCTGAACTAAAAGAAAAGAATAAAATTGTCGTTTGGTCGGTTAGTGTTACATTCGTTATGTTGTTGAAATTAAGAATAAAAAAGATCGGCGAATGAGGTGCCGCCACTTGGCCCAATAAGGGCTTTGCGACACCAACAATCTATTTACAGATAATATCGTACCCTAAAAACCGAATTGTGAACGACAAACCATGTCAAAGATACAAAAATATAAAACATTCACAACCAAAAAACAAAACAACAATCATCAAGCCGACAAACACCCAATCCCATACCTAGTATTAGGAAACATAAGAAACAAACCACTACACACAGTCCCAACCATCAACGGGAAACTTTGCATCACTTCATCCATCTCCTTCCCATGCCCGGGAAACAAACAATCCGTAATTCGGTGATCAGAAAACGCAATCGCCATAAAAACCATGGACGACATCAACGCGTGTATGAAATCCGTTATTCCAACTTTATACCTTCAAGAAGGTGAATTGATAATAAAAAATTTGTAAACGAGAATTGAAACACACAATTTTGGAATGAACTCTCCAGTTTTATTAATCTAGGAAATAACTCAAAACCAAATCAAACTCTCGTAAGCCTAATCATAATCTCGACAATTTCGATCCGTTTATGAGCCTTTGTTACAGTTAGAAACCAAATCAAACTCCTAACCCGATACTAAATAGTTTTCCTTCTTTTATTATTTTTTTACTAACAAATTTATGTTATCTACGAGACTTGAATAGCTCTTTGGTGTTTTTAAAGGCTTTGGTCGGTTAGTGTTACATTCATTATGTTGTTGAAATTAAGAATAAAAAAGATCGGCGAATGAGGTGCCGCCACTTGGCCCAATAAGGGCTTTGCGACACCAACATTCTATTTACAGATAATATCGTACCCTAAAAACCGAATTGTGAACGACAAACCATGTCAAAGATACAAAAATATAAAACATTCACAACCAAAAAACAAAACAACAATCATCAAGCCGACAAACACCCAATCCCATACCTAGTATTAGGAAACATAAGAAACAAACCACTACACACAGTCCCAACCATCAACGGGAAACTTTGCATCACTTCATCCATCTCCTTCCCATGCCCGGGAAACAAACAATCCGTAATTCGGTGATCAGAAAACGCAATCGCCATAAAAACCATGGACGACATCAACGCGTGTATGAAATCCGTTATTCCAACTTTATACCTTCAAGAAGGTGAATTGATAATAAAAAATTTGTAAACGAGAATTGAAACACACAATTTTGGAATGAACTCTCCAGTTTTATTAATCTAGGAAATAACTCAAAACCAAATCAAACTCTCGTAAGCCTAATCATAATCTCAATAATTTCGATCCGTTTATAATGTTATATTGAGCCTTTGTTACAGTTAGAAACCAAATCAAACTCCTAACCCGATACTAAATAGTTTTCCTTCTTTTATTATTTTTTTTACCAACAAATTTATGTTATCTACGAGACTTGAATAGCTCTTTGGTGTTTTTAAAGGCTTTGCCTTTATCAACGAACTAATTACATAAAGAAACTTTTTTTTTAAAGACTTCCTTCTCTATCTAACTAATTAGATATTTATCCTAATTGAACATTTAAACATGGACCCAATACTTGAAACCGGCCCCAATATCTCGACCCATATCACGAGTTCGCGAATTAGCCTGATGAGCTAACATAGGGGTGTCGCTTTTATTAGAACCCGAACTCGATTAATATGGAACCCAACACCGGAAGGTAGTATTTGGAAGGGCCGGTTCAACAATTTAGAGGCCTGAATCAGAATGAGATTTTGTGTCCCTTTTCATAACAATTGGGAATAAGAAAATGCTAATTACAAGTCTCAAACTCATGACCTACGTCTTAGCAATAACCAAGTTTAACACCATACTAGGAAATAATTTCTAGTTTATAAAAGGTTATTTTTTTTTAAAAAAAATTAACGCCTTAATTAAGTATGGACCTATAGCTCTTACTTGGTTTGCTAGCCCACAGGCCGGCCCTGATAATTAGGTTAGAAAACGTTAATCTACGTATAAAAGATTTTAAAAAAATGTCTAGCTTTCCTCCCTTATGTTTTGTTTTTGTTGTTTATATATAAACATATATGAATTTTTTGGTCGTGAACATTACATTTTTACCCGAATACCAATTAACCTGACCCCAATAAACCCAAAACCAAATAACCTAAATAACCGACCCAAAAAAACTAAAATACCATATTAAAAGGAAAAAAAAAAACGAACAAACCTATCATCATTGGGCACCTCAATCGTTGCGCTCGGTTTAAACACTTTCAACCCGGACGGCGTCACAAACCCGTAGTAAACCTTCCCATCAGGGCCATGAAAGCTATCCGTAAAGTGAAAAAAGAAGCATGAACACGTGCAAATGGCTAAAAGGAAGTTGATCATGAGTGTAGAGACCGCGGTGCAGTGTCCTTTGCCATATATCGACGGCAAGACCATTTCAAAGGTTAACAATGTTCCGGTTTGAAGAAAGTTGACAAGTAGTGAGGTTTTTGATAGGGTTTTTTGTACGGATTTTGATAGGGCTTTTCGGGTTAGTTTCCGGCGGGTGGTTGGTGTGGCGGCGGTTTGCGACGGTGAAGGGGTGTAGACTCTGATGCCGGTATCGTCGGTTGGTTCCATTTTGATGTTGTTTTGGAGAATGTTGAAAGAGTTTAGTGATTTTAAGGTTGTGGCATGTAACCGTAGATTTGAATTTAGTATTAGCGGTTAATGTCGGTTATTATTATTATTATTTTTATTACCTCATTTCCTTGTTAAATTGTGCAAACTTTTGGCCACTAGTTGTTATGTAGCTTAATTTGGTCCTTGTACTTGATTGCTCTCAAACGCTATCCTCTGTTGAAGGGGGGCAATGCTCATGCCCCCTAGAAAAACGAGACTTCAAGTGTAACACCCTAACCCGAAACAGGCTAACGTGTTACTATTACAGATATCAAATTAAAGCCACAATCCAAGTTACAATAAATTAAAGCAACTTAAGTCATATTATTAAACCAAAAGAATTAACTTTTAAAATCTTGAACTTCATTAGTCTCTCTCATCACTAACTCCCCCGAGTCTCGGATTACCTGTAAACAAATAGAAAAAACACAACAAAGAAAATACGGCTAAGCCAAAAAAATTGCCCAGCAACAGAAGAACAATAGTATAGGTAAGGACAGACGAAGGAAAAGTAAGTTTAAAACTTTGATTCAAACTTGAAACCAATTTTTTACTGACAAAAATACTAAACATAAACAGACGCATACTCCGACACTTGGTCGGAACAAAATCAAACGCATACAGAAACATATCAGAATATATACACACATCAAACCACCACTACAAAAAAATGCCATGTAGTGACATATAATAAGTGCTACTAAAAAGCAAAAAAGTGCCACTAAAAACCCCTTAAAGAATGTGTGGCACACAAAATAAGTGACACTAGAAGCGGTGACGCTAAAGCCTTTTAGTGTCACTTTTTCAATGTGCCGCACAATATTTTTGGGCTTTTAGTGGCACATTTTTTTTGCCACAATATAAAAAAGACTTTAGTGACATAATTTTTATGCCTTTAAAAACTAAATACTAGTTAGATTGATACTGCTTTTAGTGGCACTTTTTTTTACAATCTAAAAACAACTTTTGTGTCACTAAAAACTATTTCTATTTACATATATGTACAAGGCACATACATCACAATAGTTACAATATAAAATAAAAATTCAATAAAATTGTAAAAGTAAGATTCATAATATTTTGAGTTCAATCATAAACATATTTCAAATGTTAGAAAAAAACAAAATGTTTAACAAGTAACACATTCCAATTTTCAATTGTTTACACAATGAGTCCAAATGTTCTTTTGGGTGAGAATTGCACTATCAAAAACTTAGCTTCAAAGCTTCTCATTGCATCTACCCTGCCATCATCAAGAATATAAACAAACATTAGTATTGATTTAAAATAACTAAACATCTGTTTTTTTCTATGAAATTTATTTTTCGTGAATCAAAAGAAAAACATGTATAAACAAATGACCTAAACATACACAAGGCGCTAGCAAAAAAAAACTGGGAGTAACTGAGAACCTGCACTCGATGATGTTCAGTTCTGCACTCCTGATTCAAGTAGATTCGATGGCAATCCGGGTATGCAACTGCAAGCTGAATAAAGTATGGTGTGATAAAATTCAGCACAAATGCATTAAGATACAGATAGGTGTTTAAAAATAATGAGCACTTACATTTGTGAAGCGACTATGGGATCGCATATATAGGAAAACTGGCTTTAGCTCCCCCCCCCCCCCCCCCGAGATATATAAAAGAAGTACGCGAATCGAAAAGAGGAGCAAAAGACGAGCCAATCAACACAATACAAAGTTAAGTAACTGTAATGTTATATATCTTACTGCGCAAACTGAATATTCAACAATGAAAACATTTTTAAAGTCATGAATTAAACTACATGCTATGCAACTTACTGTGTGATAAACCTACGCTGATGAAAGTGACTTCTTTATCAAGGCTTTTTTATATATCTCAACACTAGTGGAAATGTAGCTTGTGCATAATATACCTTGGATTCTTATGCTAAAACAAGAAAACTCCATTTATTTAATTTGTTTTTATAGAATCTCTAAAATCGGGTTGTTTGTAGAATTCTACCTTGGTATCACTAGACTAAAACAATTATTTTTTTATTCGTTTAATAGCATTTTCAAAATCCAGATAATTTTTTAACAATTTCCGATGATATTTTTCATGATTTGGTCATTTGAATTTTAAAAATTGACCCGGTTACCTACCCTGTTCTAACCAGAACCAAAATAAACATGTTTTTAAACCAGCCCGTTCTATCCCAAACACATTTTGACATAAACTCGTTCTGACTCGCTACCCAACCCAGCCATTTTGCCAGGTCTGACCAAAACTAGTTCTACTAGTTCCATCATGTACAATACATATAAAAAAGAATCTTTTGCATAACGTTCTTAAAAAAAATGCTCATAACTGATATTTTCTCTAGACCCCGCCCAAATAAATCATCTAGAGTAGTAACATCTAAAAATAAACCACTTACCTATCCACATCTACAAATTACAAAGTCAAGCTGTTTTAGAAACTCTGGTAATCATCAAAAGGTATTCATTCCCCTCTTTAGTGAAACCTGAAAAAAAGTGATATGTAATATTATACAAAAAAGAAAGCCATGCTTTAGCTAAATACAAGCATTCTCATGGTTGTTCAAGGTTTTCACAAGTGATGGTTTCAGTCATGGTGTTGATTGATTGTCTATTTGCTATGGTTTTTCTTTAGCTGACTCTTTAATTGTGATAGTTACTATGTTATTTTTTAAATAACTTATATTGATTATAAAATGATGAATTCTTAGACTTTATTCAAGTTACAAGGCATGTGTAAGCTAAATGTTTAGGTGGTTCAGTTAGTGTTTAGTTAAATTGTCACCCAACAGTCTAGCATATCATTATTTGGCTCAAAGTTAACACAAGTCCAGCCACTGGCATATGTTCAGTGCCAGTACTACAGTCAAAAGTTCGACAAATATTGATACCGAATAGTACCGATCCCGAAACCTCATATAGTTGGTACTTAATTAGTATGGACGGTGCCCGTTTCGATATCGGTACCCGGTACCATTTGCTAACGCCTATTGCTAAATTATATGTTATTATATTAAAATAACATAAATTGCATTAACTAGTAAAACAAACATTAACAGGTATGCATCTATGCTCGTATCATAAGCATAATTAGACAACACTGTTCTTGTCTTCTATTTCTCTTGAATTTGCTCAAACAATAGCTGCCTAAACGAGATCGTTGAATAGGCTTTAAACTACACGATTTTACGTTTTAAAAGACAAAACTATGGTAAATTGAATCTAGTTTATGCTATGATCAGAAACAAATTTAGAATTTAGTTCATTTCAGTTTTTATAGTTTTAGTGGCAGGAATTATAAACGAAATCGCAATTAATAGGCAGTAAGCATCTTAAAATACGCACGTATCTATGAATGGTGTTCCTGTGGTTCACCGAATTGACAAATGAGTTTCGATTAATACCTGGTAACACCGAATAAAACTGAACAAATAGAAAAGAAAAGTAGAAGCAAAACGGCAGCTATTGTTCGATGGTAGATGCCCTTTGTACGCCGTACACATCGGTTAATTCAATGATGTTTCGGTTTAGGGTTGAAGATGTATAAAGTATAAACCGCGCAGAACGTGGGCCTGAGGGATTAAAATTTGAGCGATTTTGGTAATCCATTTTAAAATTTTCATTATTCCTTTATTTAATTTGTTTCGAATATTATATAAGTTGAAAAGTTTAATTAGATCATATTAAAAATTAAAATAAACGATATAAAATACTATCTTTTATAATTAACTAACTAATCGGGAAACATATATTTATTTAACAATAAAATCTGGGCCATTAATTCTCCTTTTAAGACCATTTAGGTGTCAACCGTGTCGAGTAGGAGTGTTGGCGGACGGGTTATGGGTTGGCGGATTAACGGGTTGGAGGTTGATAGGTTATAGGTTGCCGGGTTAAATTATATAACCTAAACACGACTTATATAATTCATTAATCTAAACAACTAGATTAATAGCTACACTGATCCAATGCTGAAATCGACTTTTGCCGCCCAAAACTTGGTAACACAAACCAGTTAATGGTTGATGCTATTTTTGCCCCGTTTCTCAGTGCAATTGATTGAAAGGCCCAATTCAATCGTTGAATATGTATAAAGTGGGTTTGAGGTGACTAATCGGACTTTCATTTCGTTTGGGTTATTAAATGTCGCTCATGGTCAGTTAGAAGAGTAATTAACACTGAATGTTAGTCAAATGATTGTAAATGTCAATGATCATGGTCACTTTTAGTTGTATATCAGATAGTAGTGATTGTGGTCAAATACATGGATTCGTTCTAAATTTGGGTGTAAATGGCTTATTAAGGCTTATAATGGACCGTTATCACTTACAATGATGCATTACATCCCATGGTGACCCATTGTTATGCCCATTGCATATTATATCATATTATGCCAAACATTGTAAACTAGGTTATCCTTCGTAAATCACTAACACAATCTATAGTCACCCACCCACCCACCCATTTATGACAGACTATAAGAGTGTGGTAAGTGCAGGTTAAACTTGATAAATCCTACAGTGGTTCATGGTCAAACACAGTCAGCTTTAAGTCAAATATTAGTCTGCCATAGTGAGTGGTGGCTAAACATAATAATTACTATCAAACATAGGCTTATGTATATTTGACTGATTATTTAGTCGATCTAGACCAAAGGATATTTAGCCTAATAATATCTTTCTATGTTAATTAAAGCTCCCTCCTCCAGAGGTTGAGGGTTCAAGTTATATTGTGGTATATGGAGTAGAGTTTGGAGTAAATTAGCTAAATGTACAAACTAATGATAAAAAAAAAACAATTAGTCGCGTAAAACGTTATAAATCATATATTGATTTTGGTGCCTCTACACGTATCATTTCTATTAACATTTTTTTCCCATTATTATGCATATAACATTTTTAATTTATATAATTACAATATTAAAAATACAAATATATATATATATATATATATATATAAGTTTAAATTTTATAAAGTTATACATGTAGTATGTTTTAAATACCATAAAGTAAATCAACTTTTATATTAATTTCTCTATATAAAATAAGTTTATTTATTAAAGTTTACAACATTTCCTCACATGTAAATAGATTTCCTCCCTGAATTTATCAATTTTGACTCATTGATATTTCCCCTTAAAAAGTTCCCTCCTAATTATTGTTCCCGCTAATTTATAACCCAAAATCTTATCTCTTCCCCAAAACTCACAGTTGCTCTAATGAACAACCAGGTAAAGCCAACTTTTAATTCTACATAATTAGGCCCCCATTTTCTTTAGTGATTATGGTATATATTCTTGAAAAACAGATGGGAGCACTAATCAAGTAAGCATCTGGAAGTAACAAGTCACATTTTATTCTATCTATCGTTGGGAACAACTTATTGATTTCGCGAGAAGGACTGATGAGGAAGAATCTCATTTGCATCCTTAAAGCGGTAATGGATTAAATTTTCCGTCTTATACACTGTAGACGTGATGTAGGAATTTTTTTAATTATTTATTTACCTAGAGAAGATCACGCATACTGTGAAACCAAAACAAGTGGAGCCAATGCTATCAAGAACTGATCTCGAATTTGCATGACAACAAACCAATATTACTTATTCTTGACTCTGTTCCTTATGTACGAACAAGAAAGAAACATATTGATTAATTTTTGTTCTGCAATCAGTATCAAATAGAATGGTTATTTGCTTGATAAACTAAGTGTTGGACTAAATTGAACAAAGACTTCTTGGGTTTAGAAACCTTGTCAATTTACTTCAACTAAAACTAGGAAAACTAATTTAAATAAACAATCCAATAGATTTACCTAATCGGATGACTCCAAACTAGGGATGAGCAAATTCGGTAGTGGTACCGATTGGTACTGGTAACAACGATATCGGTACTGATATTTACCGAATTTTACATGAAATTCCGATACCGAACCGATAACTGTACTAAATCGATATCAATATCGTACCGATACCAAACCGAACATTTCGGTACCAATACTGGTACCAAATGTTTTCAAATTTCGGGATCACAACCGGTACTGTCCTGAGCTTATCCCTACTCGAAACAAATAAAAAACAAATTTAAATTAACTCCAAACAATTATAATTTAAATTTATATTAATTGTATCTTAATCTCCTCTACCCTCTAAATGAGATCTAACTGTATCAACCTATATATCGTCTCGCTTAACAAACGTATGACCCAGAAGTAGAAATACTATTAATTGTTATATGTCACATTATTTGTTTCTAGTGCGAAGTAAGACAAGTTTGTTAATATATGTATATATTATTTTTAGAATAGTTAGTAAACGACACAGTGGCATGGAGCAGTTGCTTCTTTGAAATTGAGATAAACAGTTAAGACCTTCATAATTTGAGGGGCTTGAAAGAACATTTTGAATCCAGATGAATATATCTTTTGGGAGTTCGCATTGTCACATAAAAATACTATAGATTTTTCTTCCTAATCATTTCTAAACAGCCTGTCTTGACCCGTATATATTATGGTCAGAACGTGTTGACTCAAACCAAAATGACCATTTTTTTAGATGACCTGTTTTATCCCAAACCTTATATGCACATTACCTTGTCCTATTAGCTGGGTTGTTTTGCCATCTCAAATTTTCTTTGTTCACTTCATTCACCTGCTTTTTATTAAATTCAAACTTGAATCAGCTCTCTGTTTTCAATTTTGTTCACTCGAATAATTTTTTACATTAACGTGATGGCATAGAAGTTATGTTGGAATTTGGATTTCACCAGCATTTAGTGATTAGAATGTGATTGTGATTGTGATTAGCTTAGAGACTATTCTTTATGAAGCATGCTTTTAAGTTTAGGTATAAACAATGCAAAATTTCGAAGTATTTGCATTACTCACAAGCAATGCCATTTTCTTGCCATGCTGATTCACTCAAATCGCCAGTTTGGAGGCAATTTGTTACCTGCACTTTTTTTCAGTCCAACATATCAATTATGTGTAAAATTTAAGTTATTTTTCATCTTCGCATGTTGATTTCGAAGAGGATTTGAAGTTTAACGGTTGTTCTATTAGCCTAAATTGTAACACCCTGGCTAAAGCGGAAACGCCTGAGTGTGACGTATAGATTGCTCAAACACACGTGACACTATTAGGTGACCATAATAACATTATTTCATTTAAATCATTATGTAACACAAGTTTATCAAATAATACAAGTTGAAACAATAAATAAATAAATGATAAGTTGTTCTTTGAATATCCTATAGGCATGCTATGTGTCTTCTAACTTTCATCCTCGTATCTTTACACCTGTAACATATGTATAAAATAAAGTCAGCTATGAACATAGCTGGTAAGTTCCCACAGTTTTATATACGTACATAAAATTCATACAATTCATGGACAAGTGATAAACGAGCAAGTAAAGTCCTTTCCAGTTGGTATCAACCAACGTACTCGGGTAATCGCGCAAGTAAGGTCCTTTCTCGTTTGTAACAACCAACGTACTCGGATAATGAGGCCCTTTTCCACTCGATACAAATGGACCTGAGTGCAAAGGGGGGCGTATGATCATACTTATCGAGGCTACCACGTGCAAGTAAATTCGAGCAAGTAATCAAGTAACACACAAGTCCATATAGTGAATTGTAGTTTGTAAGCGAAATCATAAATAACTTTGAATTTGTAGGATACATATGCTACCCCAAAACATGAAAACGTTCAAAAAGGGGGTTGTGAGAAACTCACCTTGAATCGAAGATAAACATGCAATAAAAGCTGACAGCACAATAATGAAACCGAAGCAACCGAAAGTGCCTTAAAGAAATCCAAAACGATTGAACTTCTCGAACTATATTAAAACAAAAGCAAAGTCTAACTATCGGGATTGAAAAGGTTATAAATATTTGGTTAACGGAGTTAGGCATTATTCTAATATATTTTATTAGCATTTTATGACTTCTTATATTATAATATTATATTTAACCTTTTAATGGAAATTTAATGATTTAAAATTATTTTAATATTTTAACTAAGTTATTGAACTAAAAGATAACGAGTTTTAAAGTTTACGATTTTGAGATTAACTAACAAGCGAATTATGGTTAACGAATGATACGTTACCAATTTTAAAGTTAACGGGCTACGGTTGACGAAATATATGTTAACGAATTAAGGAAATGATTTAAAGCTTAAAAAAAATTGAACGAAATTATATTAACGGGTTAATGATTTATTAATACTTTAATTATATCTTAACGACAAGGTTAACGTTAAGCTTAAATATAATAACGTTCATGAAATTTTGGTGTTAACGGTGTTCTTTATTTTGAAAACGAAAGTGCTAACACATAAGCTTGTTCATTTTCTCTATTAACAAACCCTAGATTTCAAATAGTTCATTGGTTCCATGTTTACTTAAATTGAGTTGGGGGTTTTAATAGACGGCTAAAAAATATTCAAAAGCATATAATCATTACCTCGAATGGTGCTGGAATGAGGGTGAACCATGGTTGGCCGGAGACGAACTTTGATAGCTTAATTATGAGATATAAAGGGTGTTTGAGGTGAAAAGGATGATTGGGACAACTTTAGTTGTTAGTTTACGTCATTTTTATAGTGCTAATTGGAGCGTTTTGGAGTTAATGATCGTTAATGGAATTTTATATATTTCCGGCGGTTTTGTAGCCAAACGTTACGGATGATTTAAGTGTTATTATACGTTATTGTCAACGATTACGGGTTTATTATTAAGTTCTAAATCCGTTACACCGAGTTATTTGGATTGATTTGCGCTAGAGAAGGTGTTTAAGGTCGCCGGATTCCGGTGTCGGCCGGAAAGTCGTTGGAAGGAAAGGGGAAAAGGCTGGAATGCTTTATTAAATTATTATTATTATTTTAAATTAATTTACACTTTAGTCCCTCAAGTTTCATAGATCTTTTAAAATCAGAATTATTATATAATTACAAGTTAGTCCTTTAACTTTGTAAAGTATTTGAAATGAAGTAAAAGTTATAATTCTTATATACTTTTTATATATTAGTTTTGCGAATTGCTTAAAACGTAATTTCCCGGAGTTTCGTTTATTGATCGAAAATAATAGAAAAAGAATGAACGATGATCGTAAATCGTCGGAAATATAATATTAATAATGAACGAGTAACAAAACTATATTGAAACGACCAAACGGGCAGGTTTAACGAATTCGATATACGTAAGGCAATGGCGAATAAATATATGCAACGAAAATTTATTAATAACGTTATAATATCTATGTATGTATGTATGTATATGTGTGTGTATATATATATATATATATATACAAAACCGAAAATTCAAAATGGGTCGAGTTTGAAAAGTAACGAATGTTACATAAATGGTGTTACGGGTTGTCGGGGAATTACTTTACGGATGTTTCTCATTACTCTTCTTTCTTTCTTTTCGCATTTGGTCTAAATACTTGCTAGTTGCAAAAAAAAAAATCATTCTTTTGTGTAAAAAGCAAAGCTGCAGACTTTATTTAATTGAACTAATATAGTGTTCTCTTTTGGTAAAATAGGTTGCCAACAACACAACAAAAAGTATGGACCTACATCTTATCACTAGGGCAGCGAAGAGGCTAAAAATTTGAGATTAATGCTTGAGTGCTCATAGAACTCAAATGTTTGGAATGCCATTTTTCTGAAGGAATGTTATCTTTGAGCCTATACATAACTATTTGATATTATTTTCTAATTTAGAATGCTAGAAAATTTGGTTTGCAGAACTAGTTTTGGTCGCATGAATGTTATCTTTGACTTAGTATGAAACATTTATCTATAGAACTAATTGTTTTAATACACATCAAAGCAGTGCATTTAAATTGCTTAATATTATATACTTTTTGCACAAAAATTAGAGCCACATATGAATGCTTAAAAAGTAAAAAGCTACATTATGTTCAATACTTTTTGGAAAAAAAATTAAAAATTAGAGCCACAAATGAATGCTTTCAAGGTTTATTAGGAGGAGATCATTTGTTCCAATAGTTGATAGATAAGAAGCTCATTTTTTCATACTGACGAATGCTTTCAAGTTTGTTTGTTTGTTTTTTTTTTTTTTTGTTAATATTGTTTTTATATATTTAATATATTGTTCTTCAAGTATGAGGCTTGAAGTAAGTAAGCAATATGATAATTTGGTGATTAACAATATTTGTATTACAATCCTGAATCAATGGCATTAACGCTAACTGCATTTAAAAATGTGTCAAGCAAATATGACAAACAAAAAGTGACATTAAATACCTAAATTTACATGACACAAATGCTGAATGCCACTATAAATGTTACCATGAAAAAATGATATACAAAAGGTGCCATTAAATATCTAAATTTTAGTAACACAAATACTAAATGCCACTAAAAGTGTATGCCAAGCAATAATGTCATATGCAAAGTGCTATTAAAACCTAAATTTAGTGACACAAAGGCTAAATGCCACTACAAGTGTGTGCCAAGTAAATGTGGCATACACAAAGTGTCATTAAAACCTAAAATAGTGGCACAAAAGCTAAATGTCATAAAAAAACGTGTGCCACTAAATGGCATTTTATTTGGAGTGCACGTGACTACACATATCAAGAACACAAAAGTCACGTGAGAAGGAAACACCCATGAGCCTAAACAGAACAGACTGGTACACAGCTAGTTAGTCCATGCACCTATGAGACGGAGAGCGTGGCGTACACCCATTATTCCATCTCCATACAACAAACGCAAACTCAGAGCTAAGATCGATCTATACGCCTCTAGGGGCCAAGCTAGAGACGCCGTGAACTTTAATTACGCACTGTCACGATAAGTGCATGCCGTTGACGCCCATACGGCATTTCAGACATGCTTGGGTGA
This sequence comes from Bidens hawaiensis, assembly GCF_021521415.1. Taxonomy (NCBI): domain Eukaryota; kingdom Viridiplantae; phylum Streptophyta; class Magnoliopsida; order Asterales; family Asteraceae; genus Bidens; species Bidens hawaiensis. Next base: position 37,168 of record NW_027496917.1, on the reverse strand, counting down.
CAGAGTACAAAAGCTAATTTCATATAAATATGCAACAAAAATGCTACTAACAGGACATGCAATAATGAGTACAAAATAAATAACCTATTGCATGTTACAGAAATAAATATAAAACTTAACAAATAAGCCGAACTCAAACTGTAATAGAAGCTAACGAAAAGTCCACACTACAAAGTGACGGACACCGAATATAAAATGGAATTTAATTAATACTACGAGTAAATGAAAACAGAAACCATACCTGGGTTTAGCAATCAAAGCAAAACTGAACAAGTTGTCCATAACCCTTATAAGAACCATGATCGAAGGATCATAGGTACACTAGATCGCCAAACAAAACTGAACGCATCATGAGAGTAGCGGACGAGACAACAACGATAGTTTACCTTCACGGTTGCGAGACGGGGTTGGTATCGTAGGGTGGCAGAAAGAACGGATGGTGGGAGCTCAATAACAAGGCTGCAGTGTAAACTACTGCGATGCGGCGTGACGGTGATGGTGTTGGCACCCAGCGGTCCGATCCGACTGTCAAAGCGGTGGCGGTACGAGTTGCTACAGGCGGCGATGTGAGTCGAAAAAGGAACAAGATGCAGCGGGGATGATGAAAACGATAAGCGGAAACGCAGTTTAGGGTTTTGTGGTGTATTTAAACGGTTGGCATAACCCGATATTCGCTATGATTGTTTAGAATAGGATTAATATTAGGTAAATCAATTAATGATTTAGCTTGGGACGAATACGTAGATAAGAAGGGTTCATATTGAGTTTAATAAGATGTCAAAATTGGTCCTTCAACTTTCTTTTAAAATAAATCATAAATTTTCATATAAAACCTTCAATTTTATTATTTATTTTATTCCATCCTAGACTTGTGAAATAAATAAAACAATCACATTCGGTTAGTCGACGTCATTAATATTCATCAACTTGTTAATATTCAACATATAAATCGATATTTAAATGTTTTATTTTTGTTTCCGATTTCGTATATTACATCAAGTCCTCTCTTCATAACGCCGCACTGTGTTTTATCGCCTCTTTGTTACTTCATTATATATAAACATATCTTTATCTTTATCTTTACTATATATAAAGCACGAGTTAGGGATCTCTTAAATTTTAAGATATACCAAACTCGTTACTTTATGTACAACACACATTGCATCTAAAGTATAGTTAATAGAGGTAATTAAGACTTACTCACAACTATTGAGTAAATTTTCATTCTTTCCAAATGCACTTACAACTTTGATCCCTCAACTTCACTCTCTTTTTGTTAATTTAAAAAATAGTTGCACATATACCTCCTAATTCAAAACCAACCACCCCACGACTTTTTAATGGCCATAATTTTTTCACACGGTAGTATTTTTTCAAAAAAAATTATACCATAAAAATGAGCATTTTATTCTCTTTAATTTGAGTATGGTATTGCTATAGTTTTTTAGTTTTAAAAAAATTAACATGTTACATGATTATCATTTAGAATTGGCAACAAGTTGAGTCGTGATCCCAGTTTATTTGTAAAACTGGATTAGGGTCGGAAGGAGTCCATACATAAAAGGGTTAATAAGGTTCGGGTTGGTACAAGTTCGAGTAGAAAGGGGCCAGGTCAGAATGTTGTCGAGTCGGAACGGGTTTGAGGCCACAACAAGTTCGTTTAAAGAATTATTTATTTGAAATTATTGTATATTTCAGTTTTACTTCTTGATTTTCTTCATTGGTTACACAGATGCCGTTGTTTACATGTACCAGGGCGGATAAACGTGCGTCCATCACCACGTAACGCACATAGTCCAATCTTGGTAAGCGCTCAATCGAGCGCCCCGCACCAGTAATCGGCATGAATTAGATGCCTAGTGCTGGTTAAGCATGTTTTAATGTTGGCAACGTGCATTCCGATCCAGTTACGTGTGTTCAATCTTCGATTACACGCAACTGACATTGCACGAGATACGCGTCTTTCGATCTACGTGCGCATTATCATCATGTGACTTATGTACCCTTAATGACTATTCGTTCAATGTCGAGTTTGAGTGTGCACCCCGCTGCATCGCGCGGCACTCAGCTAGTATATATGTATGTGTGTGTGTGTGTGAGAGAGAGACGCAGGCCCAACAACTCCCCTTTTTCGCCCTTCATCGTGATGTAGCCCCACTGAAATCACCCCTCCTTGTCACCCCTCACCGGTGTTCTCTCCCCCAAATCACCCCTTTGAAGCCCATAGTGGCCAGTCTAATGTTGTTCAAACCGGATTGGATCGAAATGTTAGATTGGTAGTTCTTACGAGTGATAGTTTAGTGGTTAGACGAGTTCCAGTAGAAAAATCGTTTTTACAAAAATATTTAACTTTGGTGCTAACCGGGTTGTATATTCTTATATTACTAAACTAATAAAATATTTTCTTTGTAAAATATATTAACTGTATATCCCTTTTACGCTTTTCTACATGACAACTTACACTTTTTATTGGAGACACTAGCAAAATATGGTATTCAAAGAATTAGTAGATGTCCTATCACATTGTGCCGTGTGTATGAATTTATCATCAGTTCAATGTGAACACCTAACCGAATGACTAGGAACATAAACGAAAAACGAGCATTTAAGGGCTAGAATTGATAACTCATTGTGGTCGCAACCATTGGGGCTGCCTTGCCAAAAAAAAAAGAAAAGGAAAATCAAGGATTTTTTATAATCATCATTCATCACAACCTCCCGACGTTGAGTCTAGATCCTAACAAACCTTCAAGCCCTTATGATTAAACTAACAAGCAACAAATTACATTATCAAAAATGTCTCAAATGAGCATAAGCCTATCATCATTAACCCAACAACAAAGACAAAATATATAACAACCATCGAATCTCAAAAATCTTAGGATTTTCACCATCACCGATTCAAAATAGAAAAAATGGGTCGCCTTGAAAATAATTGAAACAGCCATTCCTCACTAATATATAAAATCGAACAGAGGGTTAGGGTGAATCAAGAAACAACATAGATCGGAAATGGTGGTTTATTGTAAATAATATGAGGCAAGTTTAAACATTCAAAAAAAAAAAAACAACATAGATCGGAAAAACGACAATGTCTTCACCATAGGCATGGCAGGGGACCACCAATAATGGGTGGATCTCCACGTCTTCTCTCTGTAGCTTTTTTCTCTAGACCAGTCTACATGAACACCGAAAGGACCACATAAAACACGCATGGGATGATTAACTTTTCTACCCAATTAGATTACACCATATGTCACACCCACATCATAATTTTTAATTACCTTTTTTGTCTAATCATAGCAAGTAACATGTCACATTCACATTGCTTCATTATTTTTTTTCCGGTATTTTTCTTAAAGCTTTAAAATATAATGCTTTGTAGATTTCAGCTCAAAATTTTCTATGCTTCGGTATAAATTTCATCTAAAATCAAGTTTTCGTCCTAAATCACGTCAGTATGTAACGAAACCAAACCAATATAGATAAAAAGAAACGCCACGAAGCGCAAACAAACTAGCAAATCACGCTACATTTATGAAAAAAGAATATAAATAATATTATACTCACTTTAAAGAAAATAAAAATAAAGATAATATGATTTATGAATTTTATGCTACAAGTTTTTCTAATCAATGAGGTAAAGATATGTAAGTTAGAAAACTTGACAAACTTATATTTATCAAAGAGGGTAGCATATGAGCTGAATTCTCAATTTTTATCTTCTTCTCCCATCACTATCTTTCCAATATTTTTTTTAAAAAAAGAAAGAAAGAAAACTGTATATACATTTAAAGTGCTAAACCAATATCACAAGTTAAGATTGGCGTGTGGTGTGGTGTTATTTTATCGACTCAATTTCATAGAAAATACAAGCGAACTTGTAGTTGACTTACATGTCAAGTTGTGGCAATACCCTTTAATTCTATGCGTTGTTCCTTTTGTTTTAAGTCTTGAGACACCACTTTAAAAGATTGATGTAGCTGTTGTCCTTTTTTTCCAACCAAAATTTCAAAGAAATTTTGTTGCAAGTTGTAACAACAAAAAAAAAAAAAATGATGTGATATGTAGCATATGCTCACAATATATATATCCCAATAAATCATACAATCCATATTCCACATCCCACGTCAAATAATTATCCGAGTTCTTATTCGTGTTGAAACATCTTAAGATGGAGGTGACACCCGCGAATAAAAGTTCATTTTCTACGCTTTTAGCCTTTAAAATTGCATTATGTAAACTTAACACTTGTGAAGTTTTGTTGCAATCCCTTCAAGTTTTGGCTCACTCGGTATTGACCCTCTTTTCAGTTACATGGAACAAGTTAAGAACCACTCCCACACCACATACCCTAAAAGAAACCGTCAATGAAGAGTTTGTGACCGTTGAGGAGATAAACATGGTCATGGGTCAACTAGGGATCCAGCCGCGTTGTGGTCTTGATGACAGTATCGACATTTTATCTGTGTTTGATGACGAGGAGCCTAGTTTGGGTGAAGTTAAGGTAGCGTTTGGTGTGTTTGATGTGAACTCAGATGGGTACATTGATGAGTTTGAGTTGCAAAGAACGTTATGCAATCTTGGACTAACAGAAGTGGCAAAGTTGGAGGAATGTAGGAATATGATCAAAGGTTTTGATATTAATGGAGATGGAGTCATTGATTTTGATGAATTTGTTAAGCTCATGGAGACATGTTCTTTCTAAAAAAGTGGCTTGTTTTATTTTGAGATTTACTTATGTTGTATGTTGTCTAAATTTGTAACCAATCTAGGAATGTAGGAAGGCTAAATAATATGTGGTTTATGTTTGTTGCATTGACAATGATCATGAATTTCGGTTTATCATTTAAAAGCATTTAAGGTAGATTAGTGACGGATATATAAGGCTTTAGCCGTTGCAATTAATTTTGATAGGTGGCAGTTTTCCAAGTCATACTTCCTACAAGTTGTTGTTGTTATTATTATTATTATTATTATTTGTAAATTTGGGGGGTTTATTAGACATTTTGCAAACGCATGCAATACCTAATTTTTTTGGGTTACATATATCAAATGGTGAATTGACTTAGTTGGTCATTCTTAAAAAGAAAATGGTACCCTTAAAAGAGTATATTCGTTGCCTTAAAACCAGTTCGTCAATTGGAATCCCAAAAAATCCGAGAGCTCACAAAAAATAGCCCATAAATTATATTTTTTTAAAAGATATGCATGAAAAGAAAGTTAAAATCTAAATAAATGGTTGTATGCATGATTTTTGAGCAATGTGATATAGTAGTTATTTCCATTATACCAGACTCACACATGGAAAAACTATTATGACGTAACAATATTAGTTAATTGTAGTCTTTTCCTTTTTATATTATCTTGGTGTCATCCGCTGTTGTTGGAGTTAGTCAACAACTTAAGACACATGATATATATATTCATAAGACTGTTTTTTATGGTGGGGGTATTGAAGCTCCTTTATAGTGTTATGTAGGCACAGGGGGCTTAGAAGCCATTCTACGTAACACCCCGTTATGTTTAAATCCTCTTGAACGCCCCATTATATATATAAATATATATGTATGTGTGTATGAGAGGAAGAGAAAAAGAGAGAGATAAATCACTTCCATCCATGCCCCCACCTACGGCGACCAAGGCCGCCCTCTTGAGCGCCCCATAGCGAAGGGTCTAAGAGGTCCTTGGTTGCTCTAAAATTCTGCCAACGCTTTACATGTTTTATGTTATTATATTGGTTTGTTTTGTAACACTTATGTCTTACCCTGAACCCGTACCTAACCCGAACAAAACCTTTTATACTAATTTGCAATGTTGTTGAGCCAGGACCGAACCGGTTCGACCGGGGAATCGGTATATTGACCGGTGCAGTTCTATGCAGTTCGCTCCGTTCTAGAGAACCGGCCTGTCCGAACATGTTAGACCGGTTGAACTGGTTTTACTATAAAAAAATATTTTTTTTTGAAAAATATTTTTTTTAGCCATAACCACCATTTTTAGATAAAAGTTGTTTGGCCGGTCGGACCGGTTGACCTGGTAAACCGGTTACCCCTCCGGTTTACTATTCGATCCGGGTCATGAATATAGGTGCACAAACCGGTTAAACTCAAAACCGGTTTGGGTTAAACTGGTTCGGTTTGGTCAACAAACGTCGAAACCAGTTTATGATCGGTTTCGTTTCGGGTTGAAACCAGTTTATTACAATGCTACAATCGGTTTTGGTTCAGGTTTTGACCGATTTTTGCTCGGTTTCGGTTCGGTTAACCAGTTTGGAACCAGTTTTGGTGAAAAAAATTACAAACCGGTTCCGAACCTCTCGTTTCAGTTTTCGAGAGTCAGTTCGGTTAAACGGTTTATTTGCCATCTCTACTTACTAAAACATTGCTAATTTGTGCAGTTGACCTTACATGTCTTAAATTCAATGTTTTCAGACCCGGGCCGGACGTCGACCCGGACTTCTTGCCGGGTCAAAAGTCGGACCGGTATTTGACCCGGATGACGCCATAAATAATATTATATATATATAAAAATTTTCCATTAAATTTCATAAGATGAAGGATGCATGAAAAGTTTTGGATGAAATTTGATAAAAGCTTTTAACATGAAGGATGAAAATTGTAACTTAGTTTATAAAGTAAAAGACATAAAAAGATATATTGGTGTAACCCTAAAGTCCCATTCAGCCGTCAGTCATTCATCCTTGACTCCTTGTTATCTCAATGGCACCATTGGTAAGTTCATCTTCATCTTCATCTTCATCTTCATCTTCATCTTCATCTTCATCTCAATCTCAATCTCATTCTTTATTCCAAACCTTTCATCTCCATCCGTTACCGAATTGCTTTTTGGATTGTCATTGTGGTTGTCGGAGACGCGATTCCGATAGAACCAAGATCATTTTCATGTCATGAGTTGGATCGGACATACCAAAACGAAAATCATGGTCCAAATCATAATGAAGAAAAACAAAAAAAAATGCTTTTACCGGTTCACCCGCCGGGTCACCGGGTCCGGGCCGACCGTCACCCGCAAAACCCGGCCGGGTTTTTAGAAAACGGCCCAAATGTCTGACCCGACCCGGTATAGGGACCGGGTTTCAAAACACTGCTTAAATTCAAAATCGAATTGGGGAATTTGTAAAATTAGGGCAAATTGAGTCGTACTGTTTCAACCATTTGCGATATTCATCTTCCAATTGGAATCAATCGGTAAGATCTCGGAGTTTGGATTCCGGTTCGTTTTATTTATTAAATTAATTGATCGATTGCAGATTAATTGATCGAACAGGTAAGTGGAGAGGATGCAGACAGTTGGTGAACATAATAAGTTGCCTCACTTCTTTAATTATCCGCCTTACTTCACGTAATTGCTTCTATTACTTTTACAATTTGCATGCTTATTATTATTATTATTATTATTATTATTATTATACTCATAGATTCAATTTCTATATATATATATATATATATATATATATATATATACTAGATTTAGAACCCGTGTAATGCACGGGATGATAAAAATAATAAAAATATAAATGAATTTTAGCAATAATTACTTAATGTGCGTGTAAACAGGGTTGGCTCAACGTTTTTGAGGCCAAAAGCTAACTAAAACATCGAGGCCTTTTTCAAAAACTATTTGATATAAACCCTCCTCATTTACCCGAGCTTGAGACCGGCAATGATAGACTAAAAATTTTATAGCGGCAGAGTTAAAAAAAACATTTTAAGTTACCGTTATCTTTATTACATATTTTCAAAAAATATTCTTTTAGTGATTCCATTTTAGCTTCTCGTTTTTGTTTGTTTAATATAATAACCTTATTCATACGTTCTATTTTACCTTATAAATACAAAAGCTGAAAACAAATTCATGAAAGTTCTAATATCGGTAGCAAACAATTCATAGAAAATCTAAGTATTAAAAATTGGGAACAATAAATCACAATTCACAAATTGCAAACGATGTGTTTTTTTACTTCTATGTATTCTATGTACAGTTCTATACTATGTGTAAAAAGATGTTTTGGATTTACAATTTACAAATTTGAAAAATCTATTTGTGTTTTTTTACTTCTATGTGTTCTATGTACAGTTCTATACTATGTGTAAAAAGATGTTTTGGATTTACAATTTACAAATTTGAAAAATCTATTTGCGAAGTACAACCCGTTTAACTTATGAGTTAAAAAAAATTATCCACTACGTTATAAGAATAACAAAACAATGTCAATATAGTTTAATGTCAACTTTAACTTTAATATGCCATTTCAAGAACATAAAATAGCATACAATTTCATTAATACAAAATTGTAAAGAGCAAAAGAGTTTAGCTCCGTAGCAACTAATCAGTCCTGTTTTTGCCTTACAAATCCAAATTCCACATTTAAATAAGTAAGCCTGGTGGTCGGGTATTTTTTACCATAATAATATGGAAAAAAAATGTCTTCCTCTAGTTTGTATTGTATTTCTCAATTCCAATACCTAACCATGGTTTATAACTCCATCATAGTGTATGACTGCTGCGCACTCGATATCTTCTTGTTTATTACCAGAATAGTATCCTAATCCATGAATCAGCCTTTTTTTTTTGTCTACCCATGGTTTGATTGTAAAATGCCATCCTCTGCCTTTTTTTGGTCTACCCATGGTTTGATTGTAAAATGCCATCCAACCTAAGGTAAAAATGGTAATAATGTGTTTAAATTGTTACTGCAAGTGATTGCTAATCAAATAAAGAAAAAGATCATAGTTAGATGTGGTAATTCCGGCCCGTTTATTCATGTATGGGTCAATTTGGATTAACTTTGATCGCTAATGGCTAAACATGGAAAAAATAGAAAACAAAAAAAACTAAAAGGAAACGTGTCAAACAGGTTAAACATGATGGGAGTTATCTAAATTGAACTTTTATCTAAATTGGAATTAGTTACTGCACTGACATTATGGAGAATCCCATTGTTGGAAGAAATTGTATTTATTAATTACTACTGGTTTTCATAATCATATTTGATGCATTAATCATTTAGAAATATAAAAAGGCCATTAAAAGTGTTGGTGGATCAGTCAGACCAAACCTAATCCGCACATAGAATTACTTAACCCAAGCCCGTTTTGACCCACTACCTATCCCGGTCAATCTGCCCATTCTGCCACCTCTAGTTGTTATTTAAGGATGATGAGCCAATGCTTGTGACGTGAGACAAATAATTAGATGTGTATATATGAAACACAAATCAAATAAAAGAATCTTAACAGGATGGTGTTTTTGTTATCTGATTAGTAGTTGAAGCATATTCAAAGCTTTTCTGCAATTCTCTCAATTGCAGAAGCAGCACAAGCAATGTTATCCTCACTAATTTGATTATATTGGTGAAAATAGAATTAACATTTGCAAGAACCATGATTCATTCGTCAATTCTCAATTACCCTATAAGATCATTAGCTCCGAGCAAACATTCGTTAACAAAAAAATCACTCTCTAAAGCAATTACACATCCAATTTCACATCACAAATACACTAATTATCCATCGAAATTAATTACCTGATGGCGTAAATTGAATGAACGAATTAGTAGAGTTTCTAACTTTTGACTCCATCTGAAATTCCTTAATACTCAAATTGACTGAGAATCGCAGCAAGAACCCTAACGTTCAATCGACAACAAAGTGCTTGAAATTTTGTGGGTTCAATTTTGAAGAAGAGCTAACGGCGATGTAATCTATCTTGACTGAAGATTTCCGATTAGGGTTATAAATCTTAGTCGGGTTATATTAAGCGGGTATTAGATACGAGTGGTAATAATATGGGTTTAGCGGGAAAACCATTGTGAGGAGAAAAGCCTACAAGTGACATGTGTCCAGATTATTTTACTTTATTAGATTAGGTATATATATATATATATATATATATATATATATACAAGTGTATATTATCTAGCCCTAATTTTGAATAACAAAGCTTTTATACCTAAGATCAGAACACCGTATACACTTATCACTATTTAGCTCACGGGTGCAAACGAACCGATTCCGAGCCCGGGCTTGACTAGGCGGCTCTTTTTAGCTTCTCGAGCTTGGCTCATTCAATCATTTTGACTAACGGGAGCTTGTTTCGAGCTCAAGCTTGGCTTGTGAGTTGTTTTTTCAACCTTGGGCTTGGCTAGTTGGTTATTTGTTAATTAATTTATATAATTTTCTTATTGTTTATAAATATATTGAGGCAAACCTTAAAAGAGCCTAAGCTTGGCTCGTGAGTAGGTTTTTCAAGCTCGGGCTCGGCTAGTTTGTTATTTTATTAATTAATTTTTAGTTATTTCTATAGATTTTGAGAAAAACCTTAAAACAAGACTACCTTAAACGAGCCAAAGCTCACCTGTGGAATGCACAAGGTTCGTTAAGGCTCGACACGCCTAAACGATCTTCCCATTCAAAGCTCGAAGTTTGGCTTGATAACTAAACGAGCTTTATTTGTGGCTTGAGCTCGCCTCGGCTCGTTTCGAGATTTTTATCTTTCCGATCTTGAATAGCTCGCGAGTGGCTTGGCTCGTTAGCACCTCTAGTATTTGCAAAGAAAGTGTTGAGCTAGAAATAATTGTCTTCAAAATCATTGAATAACTATATGCAGTTTCATATTAGGTTGCAGCCTGTGAGAGAAACCAGAGAGAAGCAAATACAGCTCTGGAAAGAGCTTATTCTCAATTATTGTCGGGTACAAAAGGTTTTTGTAATTGGATTGGAAGAAGACTTTCCTCTGTTCTCCAACCCTGCAATTGAAAGTAAGTTGATTTACATGCTACTTTATCTTATATGCTCCGTTGACCCTTTGACTATGAGTTGACTTTCAAATAAATCGTCTATCATTGGTAATGCAGGGTCTCTGAATTATGAAGCTAGAGAAGCTTTCTTGTCTGCTATAGTCTTGGATGGTTTGTATCTCTTCATATTCCTCGTCACTTTTGTTATAATCTGTAATAAAACGGATCGTCGAATGTAGTGTTCGATTGTTTTTTTATTGTTTCATGTCATAACAATAAGATATTAGAATGTCTGGTCAATCTTATTGAAAATGATTTTTCCTACACTTGAATATCAGTTTTGTTGCAGCTGTATGAAGCTGGTTGTTTGACTCTTAAATAGTCAAAATCAGATTCTGTTATCTAAAACATATAAGAAAACCGTTTACCAGATAATCAATTCCCAAACGAATTTTACATAACTTTCTTGAACAGGACAGGCAGAATGGATGGACAAGAATCATAGGCAGTGTCTTATCCTATGGCATCGAATAAAAGATTGGGCAGACATTATATTGCACTTTGTAAGTAACAAAAAAACACCCTTTATATATTTATGTAATTTAAATTTATCAAATTTACCACTTTGTTTTCTTAATGACTGTTGACTCGGTTCTTGATCAGGTTAAGGAGAATGGATTAGAGGACAGTGTGATGACGGTTGAGGATATCCGTACAGGAATTGAATCACGTGGAACAGGTAAAAGATGCGCTTTCTCAATATCTAAATCAATGTTTCGTTGTATAATATTGTTTTATGAACGGGCTGTTTTAGATATTCATGGGATGGATCGAGGTGTTCTAATGAGAGCGCTTAAACTTTTGGAAAACAAGGGAAAGCTTGCAATCTTCAAGGGAACATCAGCTGATGATGAAGGTGTGAAATTTTCTGTTTAATATGTTATTCAGAGCCATGTTTTCGGTTGATGTGGTTTGTACTTGATGCATTACATATTGTAACCTTTTTGTTGGATTTAATCATTGTTATGGTGATGAAGCGGTCTTGTTTTGTGAACGCGTTGTTTTAGATATTCATTGAGAGATTTCTCTCCCAACGCTAAGATTACTCTGTCTTGTTATCGGTTTTTGTTATCGGTTGCTATGAAACAACAGGTATTGGTATAATAAGAGGGAATATTATTTAAAGTAACCAACAAAGCAATCATCTTTAATGCTTATCATAGACTATGTTCACATTCCTATTGCTGTCTTGAAAACCAACTTTGGCATAAATCTTTCATAAACTTGTGTACCTTCTTTATAGATTCTCTACCATAAGGGTTACCTCTCCCTCTTTAATTTGCAGGATATAAATTGGATATGAAGTTCGAATCCTGCTTCGTATTCCTTAATTGTTCGATCAAAATCTGTCTTAAAAGTAAAAAACGAATTGAAAAACGTTATGTTTGTATGTTAACGGAGGTGAGGGGTGTGGGAGGTTGGGTCCATCCTTGATCAACCAATCACACAATTTTATTATTTTTATTTCTGTTTTTTTGTCCATATTGTAATTTTTAGTTAAAACTACAACACAATTGTCAAAGGTTGTGTTAACATCAACCACTACACATGGTCTCTTAAGGATGTTAGTAACCATCATTTTTTTTTCACTTTCTTTAACATAAATTATTCATTTAAGTTCTTAGTCAGTTATTTCATCCAAGTTATGAATCATAATAGCGAAATTTTGATAGATATGATCTCTTTTAAAGTTCTTCATTATAAAAATAGAAGTTCTTAACAAGGGAAGAAAAAATTTAAGCTCGTAATTATTATTTAAATTTGTTCAATGAAAGAGTTTGTTTATATGAAAAAAAATGATATTTGAAACTTTATTTGTTTTAAAATATAATAAAATGACTTAATACTAATATATTTTGTAATTATAAAATATAATATTTATATCTTTTACAATTCATTTCTCTCCATAAATTTGGCCTCCAACAGAAAGCAGCATTAATGCCTTATCCTTATTAGATAAATAACCTTTATTTGATAAATGGGTATATATTGTTGGAGGGTATTTTGATGCAAACCTTCATGGACCCAAGACTTGCATTAAAGTTGGTAAAAGCAGTTTCTTTAAGACCAGACTTGAGAATCTACAAGCTGCAAAGCCAATATCATAAGTTTTTGAATTATAGTTAAAATAATATTGGCCAACATTTCACTTTAATTTTGGCTGGCTAAAATGCTAAAGATTATTGAATCATGCCATGGGATTCTACTTTAAGGATGCAAGTGTATCTAATAAGTACATCACATCTTATGATCTAAATCTAACCTTTTTATGTACCATTCCGTCGGCGAACCCACTTCCTGCATTGATGATCAAAATCTTTATCCTCACTATTTGTATGAAGATCATAACTGCAATCAAATAATCAAATAACAAACCAATCTGTCTTTTAAATTTTGAAGTTGTACAAAAGAATGTAAAGTGGAAGCTGTAAAATAAGCAGAGAAAGTAATTCTCTAGAAGAAATGTTTTTTTTTTCTATTAAATTTCGGAATGATCAAACCATTACTGGAGGGCCCTTTATCTAGGGATTCTAATTTTGGCAGAGTGCCAAAATTTCAAAATTACAAAATAACAATCGGAAAATCTAGTAAAAATATTAAATAACAACCTAAATTAATGCTTAGAGCTAGAAAACATGTCAATTTATTTATAAAAGGTTTTGAATGTTGCGAATCTTAATTGAAAAGTCTTCTTGGGTGAAATCGAAGGCTTAAATGATGGATCTTTGGTCTGACAGTGCGGTTTGCCACAAGGTCTGGCTTATCGAGACCTTTCCGTTGACTAGTAATTGGCCTCATAATTCCACCTGTAGACAAAATTACACAATTTTTAAACTTGGACCCTTTGGCTCCGTTTACCATTATCTTCGTCACAATCCTTAAGGATTCTTTTCACTAAAACTCGTCTCAACTCTAATATGCGGGCTCGTGCGTCTTTTAGAAATCATATTAAAAGTGCATATCATCATAATCCCATAATGTTACAATCCTAAGCAAAATTTTCGTATATTTTCTTAGTAAAAAGGGCTCCGATTTCAGAATCTACAGTCTAAAACGAGGTTGAGTTGACCCTGTCTTGACGCGCCATCATATGGGATAACATATAATAAAGGACAAGTATAGAAGCTAGCTTTAGCATGTCCCAATCTTGTTCCTACATGATAACAAGAAACAAAGATAGTGTATCTCATGTTGGATGATGATGATGATGAACATATGGCCAAAATAAAGAGAAAACAAAAGCATAAAGAAACATAAAATAGCATGAGAAACTTATAAGACTCTTCTTTTTGTTACATGGAAAACTGAGCTTGGAATTCTAAAGTGAGATCTTCAAAGGGTATAAATAAAGCCAATGTTTTTTTAAGGGTTTAATTAGGGTTTTGTTTACTTCTTTTTCTTTCCGACCAGCCTAACATATTATAGCCCATTTGGTAGTTTTGCACTCAAGTCTCTCTTTTCTTACTAAGTAATGTTTAGTTACCAAAATACCCTCATAATATATTAGAATTGCATGCCAAAGCTTGGTCGTTAGTAGTTTCTCAAGTTCGGGCTCGATTTGTTTTTATTAATAATTTGATTATTTTCTTTGTATTAATTTATAGTTATTCAAGTAAATGATCTAATACACGGACACTTGTAATAGCGTCACGTATAAAGCTCAAAAAAATCTTTTTACGTCATAATTACGCATGACTTAATAATTACGTGAAGTATAATAATTATACAACCTACATTTAAGACTTTGCATGCTTTGTATGTTAAGCGTCCTTTGTATAATAATTTTCTTCTAATTATTTATATATATGTAATTGTAGTAATAATTAAATAACACGCAGCATATACAATTAGTTACTTTTATCATAACTTAACATATAATAACTATTATTATGAAAAAAATATTTATTATATATTAAATATATAATAAGATCGTTTTGGCTTGCAAGCCTAGCTACTTGAGCTTGATAAGTAAAGCTTTCACTATGACTCATTTATTAAACAAGTTTACTTTTAGGCTTGAGCGCTCATCGAAGCTCTACCTGATTCAACTTTTTTAATGAATCGATCGACTCTGAGTAGCTCACCAGCAAGATGGCTCATTTACGCCCGTAGAACGATAAGTGTTGTTACTTGTTAGACATCATGGAACTCGAGAAAATGGTTTGGTCCTTAATTTGTGGAGGTTAACAAAAAGATGCTTAGCTTAACAAGGGTACTGTTCCATTTTCCTTAATTAGTCATCCTAGTCATATTCTTTTTTTAGATTAAAGGGTTATGATTGGCAGATTGGGATAATACGAGACTTGTTATATATGTCATGTGGGTCCCACACCTGATTTCTTATATAAAACCTCCTATCAAAACTGCATAGATTCATTTAACCAAGTTTTTCCTAAAGAAAATATGCATACCATGTATCCTGGTAAACATAAGTTATTCATATTTCTTACCTTCATTGGAATATTCGCAACCGAACCACATACGGTTTATTGCGTTAGAGATATTGCGATGGAACTACGATTGAATGTTCGGGTGCTCAAGGCGGATGCGGTGGAGGACCATAAGGCAAATTCATTTCCTCCAAGTGTACACAAGGAATTTGATTATTATCAATCAAGCAAGAGAGCTGTTAGAAAAGGGTCAGACCCCATCCACAACAAAGCTTAATTATATGAATCAAGGTGACAGTTTTTGCAAGAAAAACATATAGAAGGTTATGTGAATTTACAATATGTGATTTTTTTTGTTCTATTTTACGAGATTTTAATATAAGATTAATGTGCATATATAATCAGTTTTTGAAGGATGGTCACCACCAGAATTATATATGTTTCTGTTTGTTACTCTACATTTTTACACTTACAATGGTTATGGCTTTTTTTTTTTTTTTTTTTTTTTTGCAAAGAGATAGCGACGCACCTTTTTGCCCATTTGCCCTATGTTTCGATGTAAACACTCTTTTTCAATACAGACTAGAATAAGGATAAGTGTGTTATATCATTCAACTTGCACTGGAATATTTCTCAGAATTTGAAAGGGTTGTGTTAAACGTACAGTCCGTTATTTTTATTGCATGCACCTCCTCTTCTTACTAATTTAGTCACATTGTCTCTCAAAGTCCGGAATGGATAAAAGTCAACAACATGGAGCGAAAAGACAAAAGAATATTGTAAGACAGCAGCAACACACGAATCGTCGAACGAGGATTCTTCTTCATGATCAATACTACATAACAAACACAACAGAATTTAAACAACCAATGATCCATAAATTGACAATTGTTTGACATACTGGACTTGCATAAACACAATCTGGGCTTACAAAACTTTACGTCCCATAAGTACTTAAGCACATACATATTCAATTGTCTGACCCATTAACCAAATAATAGATGAACTAAATAAGCCCATGACTTGTCACACTTTAACATTCCCCCTTTAATCTATTTACATTTGGTATATAACAGGCCGTCTCTGAAAACCATGAATTATTTTTAGGCCAGAGGCGAAAAAGAATTTGGGTCTTAAATTAGTTGAGTAATTGCATTTAAATATTACAAATATATTTTTTTCAAAAAAAGTTATCTAACTTCTTTAAAAGTATATAAAATTTGGACCTATCGGGGTGTCGGGCCGGGGTCGTTCTACCACCCGGCCCTGCCTCATAGCCGTCTCTGAATTACTATATATGATCCTTTGGTCACCAGCTGGTTCATTGTCTAAACCGATATCTTCATCACCAAAACTTTCATCTTGCACTTATTTTGTGTAACGGCTTCTTCCACGATCGTTCGTTCACTTCTTCTTACATTAGTCGTGTATTCTTGACTATCTTTTCCACCCCTTCTTCTATCAGTGCATCCCCATTTTTCTCGAACTCTTTGATTTCCATTCCTTCGGTTTTGGGTTTAATTTCCATTTTTCTCCTTTTTCTTTAACAAGTCCAAATATTTTGGTATATAATCCTAAGGTTTCCGCCATACTCCTCTTCACCCTAATTTGATGGCAATTTTGGGCCATTTTTCGTAAATAAATCTAAAGAAAATGAGATAAAAATTCTTCACTTCTTACTCCCGTATAGAGGTGGGCAAAAGAACCGGTTAACGGAATCGACCAGAAAATAGAACTGAAACCGAACCAATTTGAAACCGATTATGCATAAACCGGTTTGGAATCGATTGGAATCGTGGGTTTGGACCGCTTTGTAATTTTCTCCACTGAAACTAGTTAACCGAACCAAAACCGGAAAAACTCGGTCAAAACCTAAACCAAAACAAGTCAAATGGTTTCAACCTGAACCGATAACGATTATAAACCGGTTTTTTGAATTTTGGTGACCAAACCGAACCAGTTTCAACCCATACTTGTTTTGAATTTTAAACCTGTCTGTGCACCTCTAGTCCCTTTAATAGATGCACAAACACAAATACCCGGTTCCGGGTATGACCGGGTATTGAAAAATCGGGTATTGATAATACCCGGGTCGGGTTCAGGTATTGTCTCATACACTATGCATCGGTTATAGAACCGGGTATTCTAAAACCGGGTATTTTGAATACCCTATTTTCGGTTTCTTTTGTCTTTGTTTTTGTTTATTTTAGAGATATTTTTCGCGTATAGATTGGATTTTTTTAAGGGTTGCACTTTTTAGGGGTATTTTTCGGGCAATTTCAGGTATTGATTGGGTTTTTGAAAAACCTGGTTTCGGGTATTGGAAAAACTCGGTTCCGGTTTTCAGGTATCACCGAAAACCGGAACCGGGCCCGGTTCAGGTATGGGTTTTGGTACTGAAATGCATACCCTATCTATACCCTATGGATAGGGTTGGGTACAGGTTCAGACATTAAAAACCCGGTTCCGGGTTTTTTTGGATCCGGTTCAGGGTTCCAATTTTTTGTCCAACCCTAATCATTCTCCTTGTTGCCAGGCCCACGCAACTAATTTTTATGTCATGGCCGGCTGAGCCCACCTTTGAGCCCGATCCACTAACACTCATGAGCCCAAGGGCCTAGACCATTGATGCTACCGCATCACATAATCAAACCTTGATTTACGAAAATATAAAAAACCCAGTTAAGAAATCCATATAAAGATTTCGAAACCAGTTCCAACAAGTGTTCATGAAATAAACAATTCACTTAAAAAAAGAAAAAAAAAAAAAGCAAATACTACAACATAGTTCATAAAATAACGTTACTTCCAAAACCTCCCTCAAATTTTAAATGTTGGTTATATAGTTTGGAATACCATGACTAATCTTTTTGAATCACGCATGACACCTGTCAAGTTAATATCTTGTTGATATTCTCAAAATGTTAACCAGACAATATCTATATGCTGATCAAGAATGAGCATGTGCTTTGATGCAGTTTCGACTAGCAATCAAATGGTTCAAGAACACAATGATTTCATTCAAACGATTCAAACCGAATGATTTGGTAAACAAAGCTTAAAAGCTTACAAATTCTTAATTAAAATCAATCAACTAACTAAACAAAAGACCTAACAATCCTATTTATAAATGAAAACAAACATTTGGGCCGGGCTTGGTTAATGGGTCGGATGCTCCTGCATCATACCTCCCCTCTTCGAAAAAAACTCGTCCTCGAGTTTTGTGTTCGGACCAACACCACCAGGATCAAAGGGCACGTCAATTCGATATCGATTTATTGTTTTCACCATGAGTTGCCCAAACAATTCAACTTCACAAATCGTCTTGCATAGCTCTGAACATATACCACCTGGATCGATTGAAGCATTGGATCGTTTCCCGCTCTCTCTAAAATTGACCCGCTTAAATAGTTTACATCCAACTAGCAGAGAGCCATATAGTTGTAAACATTGGATCACATTGTAATTTTTCAAATTAGGATTAACAATAAATTCCTCTTCAAATTTATAACTATTAATCAATTCTTGAAATAAAACCTTTTCCAAGTGTATTTCCATCGTGCCAATGATCACAATTATGAGTTAAATTATTTTCATCAAAAGTTTTATCGTAATTTCGATAACCATCTCCCTTTGAGTTTTCAAATTATCATCATGTGCCAAGATTTTCTCCCAAATAATTTTCCTATTGGACCGCATTACTTGACTTCCCGAAATTAGTGGTTCCCATGAGTCAGCGACCGTAAAATATATATTTGGTAATCATTTCCATATTTTCAAATTTTAAACAATGTAACGTAATTTGTAAAATCCAACCCTTCCCAACTTACTGACGAGATTTTCGGCTGACTAAATGGAAATATCGTGTCTTTAGCCGACGACACAACACCATTTGTTACCTTTAACCACCGTAACACTTCCATCTTTCTCACCACCAAGAGGTAGGTCCCAGCAGAGCCCAGTTGGACCCGCAAGACTCACCTTGAACAGTGTCGTCTGCGCAATGACCAACTGCTCCAGCAGGACCCACCATGCTCAAAGAACCTTACGCGCAGTACGCCAGCTGTACCCGCAGGGAAAGCCTCCCAATGGTGAAGTACCCCGCCTGTTCCCGCAGCTGCGGATACAAGCCATCAGGGAAGGCTACCCGCACTAACAGCAAGGCTACACGCACAAGGCATTCGTTACTTCAGTAGTCACATGAAGGAATGAGCAAGGCGGGAATACTCCCGCCTAAATGAGCCAGTCCGTATGCTTCTGGAAGGTCTTTCGTACTATACCTACTAAGGTATGGGCGGAACAGACAATTTGACCAGAGCAGCCCATGAACTAATCACAGGGTGACAGCTCACCGACAACAATACGAGGAGGAGCACCCTCTAGTACTGTTTGTCACTATTAGCCGCTGCCTACTCACCAACCCTTACGATGGGACGTGCGCAGCCTACAGTTGGTGGAACAGTGCGTAGCCGGCAGTAAAGGAACAGTATACAGCCGACCTTATTACTGTTGGCCGTAACCTATCCACCAACCAGCATGGCCTGTGCGTAGTCCGCTGTTGGTAGAACAGGAATACTATTCAGCCGGCTGTACCTGCTTGGAAACCTACCTTCGGCTATAAATACTCCAACACCTTGGAATGGTAAGGACATCATCTGATATCTCAATCTTATCTAGCAATCTCTTAATATACACTTATATTCAGAGCAATCTAGTCTGATTCTCACGCAGGAGGGTGGTCACAAGGAGGAACCCCCCCTTCTCAGTGACGAGCTTACGGTGTCTGTTTTGCAGGTCCCCCGAAGAACAACCTTCTCTGCCGGACCTCATCCTCGTGGGAAACATTACTTAACCCCCAGATTATCTATAATCTGCCCGTGGGTTCACTTAGTGTTTCTTCAACCGCATTACTTGACTTCCCGAAATTAGTGGTTCCCATGAGTCAGCGACCGTAAAATATATATTTGGTAATCATTTCCATATTTTCAAATTTTAAACAATGTAACGTAATTTGTAAAATCCAACTCTTCCCAACTTACTGACGAGATTTTCGGCTGACTAAATGGAAATATCGTGTCTTTAGCCGACGACACAACACCATTTGTTACCTTTAACCACCGTAACACTTCCATCTTTCTCACCACCAAGTGTCCATGAGTACCACTCGTATACATCATACAAGGGCGGAAAATCATAGCTAAAATCGTCTTCATCAAACTTGGGTCTATCTTTCAATACACCCCCGGGATTGGTTGGTTCATAGATGACCGTTAAATGGATACTCCTCTCCATCGTCACCTTCGTCCCCGACGACGATGTTCGACTCAGTTTCCGTCTTGCTCAACCCCCGTTTTAACTCAAGATCGCGGACTCGTGTTCGGAGCCGCTTAATCTCTTCAAGATTGCGGACTTGTTGTCGTAGTCGTTTGATCTCCTCAAGATCGCAGACTCGTTGTCGCAGTCGTTTGATCTCTTCAATATCCCGTGGGTCGGGACAGACTCCATCGCTGCCTCTGGTGGCGAATATGCGAGTAGGCAGTCGATCTTCTCCACGGGCACGTGAACCACCAATGTTCTTGTCGATGCCTCGGTCGGCGACTCTTCGAACAAGAAAACACCCGCCTTCACGTAGAGCCATTTGAACAACCAATCCTATTTATAAATGAAAACAAACATTTAGGCCGAGCTTGGTTAATGGGTCGGATACTCCTGCATCATACTCCCTCTATTCGAAAAAAAACTCATCCTCGATTTTGTCTTCGAACACAAGCCTCCGGGATCAAAAGGAACATCAATCCGATTCCGATTTATTATCGCATCCCATTTAAATAGCTTGACTTCATGAATCATCCTGCCCCACTCTGAACTTTTACCACCCGGGTCAAAAGGGACATCCATGTGATTATTATTATTCACGGTTTGCGCTCTGTTTTCCAACTCATGTGGGCTAGGCTTTTTATTAGCCACATTCATATGAAACCCACCATTAGAAATATTATATGCATTTTGTTGAGCCGAAGTTTTAAGACATAATCCCACATAGACTTCATTGTCATTTGAAGATTACATGTAGTTGGGAGGCCCACGTGGTTGAATGTCATCCAAATATGGATGGTGATAAAAACTTGATGGGTTAAAAGCAGTTTAACAATTATTAATTAAATTAACTAAAAATAAACACTAAGTAATACTCTAGACTCTCTAAAACTCGACTAAACTACTAACCGGCAAGTGAACCGATCGACTCTAGTAAAGCTAAGTAAGTCCGGATATCGAACCCATGAGACTCTCTAAATTACTTTTATTAGCTAATTAGACTCGACTACAAACACGACTTATTAATTTATATTTGTTTGGGGGGTTTTATTTAAAATACTAATTTAATACCATAATTTAAAACTAATTAAGAAAACGAGTAATTTAAACAAAAGCAAAAGTTTGTTAATTAAAATAAGACGATGATTAGAAAACTACCTAGGCTAGAATCCCCTAAATTTCAGTTATGACTTAACCGGGAAAACATTTAGTTATGGACAGAGATCGTAAAATAGACACTTAAAAGAAAACCCAAGTAGGACCCCTGACCCTTCTCAAGAGACACCTATGGGTTTCTAACAAGTTTTAATGCACACCAGTATTAAAAATCAAGTTCCCTTACGGTCACCTAATTATTTATGATTTAGTTCCTTTATACGAAATCCTACCTTACAGCGCGGAAATCAAAGACAATTCACAATATTTAATTGATTCAATAGACAATAATAAATAATCAACCCTAAACGGACTCCTTACGAAGAACTAAAACTAACAAGATTAAATAATAAAGATCTATCAATAAACTAGCACTTTACAGATTTTAGGTTAGCCGCACACTTAGGTTTATTTGACAATATTATTCCTATGATCTTATCATGACATCAATCATAAAATAATCAAGAACACAAAGTAATTGACCTAATAGCAACCTATCATATGACAGACAATAATCAAGGAAAGCTATGGAATAAAACTCATCAAACAATCCTAAGCATTCATACGCATCAATTTAATATAAATAAATCTTTTACTAAACCATAAAAACCATAACGATAAATACTCCCAAGTCAAATCAAAACATCGAAGTAGGTTCATCATAACCTAGGCAGTCTAAGGGTTTAGCCAACAACCATACTCAAGAACAAAGAAAGTAAATAGGTTCAAACAATAAATTCATGACGAAAATAATAAATTCAAACCAAATAATAAGAATGTTTGGATGAATAGGTGTTGAACCCGGATGCTATTTGGTTGAACCAAAGGTTTGCTTTATAAATTTCATCTTGCTTCCCGTCTCTTTCTCCCTGCTTTGCGGCTGCTCAAAACCAACGCCACCAAAGATGGCGGCTGCTAGCTCCCCCCCATCAACCCTTTTCGTAACGCTTTTAAATTACCAAGCACCGACATATCTGATATGTGGCCCAGCCCAAACTAACACTGATCCATCTTTTTGATTGATGAGCCCATTAAAATTTAACATCCATCTCTAATACGTTAAACTTGCCTGCCACAACAAGAGATTATTAGTTTACCTCATTCATTAACTCTTTATATATGTCACTAATCGCTTAGAATTTATTTTTATAAAAGTTCACGACATATATTGTTTTTTATATAAATTATTATTGATTTTGATAAAAACAAATAAAGAAAATAAATTTCTAAATCAAGTGAGACAATTACAATAAATCTTTAGAAAATGCATAGGTTAAATAGACATGTTCACTCGTCTTTCAAATCTCGTAAGTAAAATTTCGCAATTTAGTTCGTTCTCTCTTAAAACCTTAAAACCTTAAAACCTCACATATGAACCAAATAAGAGTAAGTTTGAACAAAAACCTAGCTCAAAGTATTTAAAAGTGTAGGAAATATTTATATAAAAATATATATAATTTAGACCACATCAAATATCCCCACACTTACTCTTTTTCGTCCCTGAAAAAGCTTTTTTTGCAATGGGATCAGAATCGGAGAAATACGGTCTTAAAAACATATTAGGTTATCTTAAAATTTAGAAACAACGCAAAAACTGCGATCACCGATATTGTTGTCCACTTAAACCTATGCCTTTGTCTTTACCGGGACAAGTAAGATCAAAATATTATTATTATTATTTTGTATATAATCTAGTGGAACCCACAGTCAAGACCCGTTTTATTTTAGATTTTACCGGATCAAACCACTCCAACTTGACTTAAACCTCATAATAGCATATTAAAACATTGTTGCACATTTATCATGAACAACTAAGACGATCAAGGATATTGTTTATCCACCTAAATTTAAACATCAAAGTATACCAAGCAGCCATTAGATACGATTAAGGTTCAATTATTCAACTAACTAGCTAGTGTTCCCCACTACATGACATATCCCCATTATCAAGAAAAACCTCGGACCCATTACCACACGTGATTTTACAAGTTTCCATCTGTCGGTTTACATACGTCGTGTCTCTAGTTGATCCTGTTCTTAATGGTATGGGACGCAAGTAAGAGGACCACGTATGACTAACAGCGGGATGATCACTGGATCATCAAGATTTTACTTCATTGTAATTGATGTAAGTGAGTGTAATGGCAGTAAACTGCGGGTTTATGCTTAAAATCTTTTATGATTTAAATATCCGAAGATACCCAGATGAACAACCGTAAAAAGACCCGTGGTCTCCGAACCCGAGACATCTTATCAATACCGGATTTATGGCCATAAAACCATACGCCTATGAAGTATTAACCACTAAAACTAGAAGTGCAAGTTTTAAGTTTATATCACCGGCTACCCGGTATACTTTAACGTTTAAACCTACCCAAGCATCATATGATAGCGTATTCAGATTTCTTTAAAATTTATAATTTTCTACAATCAAACTAAAAATTAGGCTTGTGATGTTCGGTCTATTTGTACATATTTTAGTTTGCTAATTTAGTTGTTTTAATCGTTTAGTTTAGGAACTTTGGTACTTCATACATGTTTATTGTGTTTCAGGTCACAGGTACTTAACACGCTTAATTTGGGCCTGTACAAGCATGGAATGAAGACCCGGGATGTCCAGCATGCAAACCGAGACATTAATATAGACTTGCTGAGTGAAGTGACCCATCGCGTAGCGCAATGGGTGTGGAAGACAGGGCATCGTGTTATGCGATGCCCTTCATTATGATCTGCGTTGACTTTGGTCCATCGCGTAGCACGATGGAACAGGAGAGGAGACCATCGCGCTACGCTATGGTCCCCAAAATCGTGAAAGTTAGGGTTTTGTTTTATATTACATTTTGACGACCCTAGACGGGATTCTTCACCTTCCAGGTGATTTTTAGAGCAGCAAGGAGAGCCATCATCACTTCCAATCATCTCCAAGCATCATACATGTCCTACCATATCATAACCGAAGCCCGAGATATGCTGATGGGCAGCTAGTTCCTTCGAGTCATACCTGGGATGTAGAGTATTGTATCTTTCAGTTTTTCTCATGTATTAAGAACGAATAATTTGTAACCATCATTGATTAATCTATGAGTATTGATGTCTAGTATTATTGTGCACTCAGTCAGTTTAGGTTTATTTCGATCAGAACGATTATTGTGCCAGTTGCTATGATAATTGCTTATAGGGTTGTTTTGACTAATTGAATATGATGAAGCATACGCTTTCCCTTAGTTGAGTCACACTGACAGGGACCGTTTGATAACCAGTGCCGTGTGTTAGTAAGCGTGGATGCCTAAGGTTTTTCTAGTTAGTCAATCTGTGTTGATTATTGATCGGTAATCTGTTAAGTTGCATTAGCTAGCTGTTTGTTTACTTGCTTAAATCCCTGGGTGTGACTTGTCTTTGTTAATTGCTTGAAAGTTGTTTACTTGTTTGATCAATATTAAAACCAAACTGTTTGCTAGTGTGATCAGCACTTCGTTTATTTGAACTACTTCATAATGTTATGAATCAGTTTCACTGCACACTGACCACATACTCCTCGTAGTTCGACACCGTACTTATCCTGACTAGCTTAGGTGATTAGGACCTTGATTTAATTGTTTTTTACTAGATTGCGACAGTCTAGCATCAAAATGGCGCCGTTGCCGGGGAGCTAGTGCGCTTAGTGTTATAACGTTTGTTTGAGCTTTTTGAAAAAATAATAAAAAATTTAAAAATACAAAAATATTTTTCTTGTTTTCTTTTGTTTATTTATGTTCCATTTTACCTTGGGTATTTTAGTTCTTTTTGCAGGTTATTCTTAACAGAAAATCCAAAAACCCGAACACGTTATTGTCACCATGAGTAGTGATGGTGATTTTTTTAATTGTGAAGGCCTGTATCACGATCGAGATTGTCCAGCAGTTTCACAAAATTGGCAAGAGCGTCGGCATGGGCGGAGATATATGATGACATGCTATGAAGATGAAGAGAGTTTGCCATATTATTCACACTCTAAACAACACACAACACCGAATCATGATGAATATTTTCAATCAGAAATGGATTACCAATGTGATCAAGAGCCGTATTATGACAACTATGAACAGGAGATGCTTTATTTCTCAAGTTACCAAGACACGGTGGAATCCAAACTTGACAAAAATGATAAATATGATGATTGAGAATAACAAGAAAGCAGAACAACAAAGGAAATCTCTTGAGTCTAAGTGGACCAATCAAATTAATGAAGAGATTAAGCACACCAAACCAGATTGGGATGAGGATGATTATGAATATCCTTATGACGAAGATGATTATGAATATTCTCATGATGAAGGTGAGTATGAATATCCTCAGTCGATTGATGAAGAGCAGCAAAATATATTGAACTCTAAGCTCGATACTATCATGAACGTGTTAGTGGAACATAACAGATGGATGATGGAAAAAGAAAAGAAATATGAGCTAAGAGATAAAAGACTTGAGGCCTTGCTCAAGTAGAACACTGAGGATATAATAGAAATCAAACGAGACCAAGGGCAGTTGGCTAGTGGTACTTTGTCTGATAGTGATGAAGAGGATGAGGTTGTTGATCTTTCCAGAGCAAGAAAGTGAAAGTGTGATTAAAGCAGATGACACAACTTCTTCAGAGTATAAAGAGCCTAAGGTAGCCCAGGTGTATCATATGCCTTCTCCAATACTTATTATTCCAAACAACAGGTATGGTGATGAAGGCTTGGTAACGAATGACATGAAAGTAAGCTTGCATGATATTGGACAAATAATCAAGAGATGGCCTCGCGACAATCATTCAAGTAACATGCCAATCACTGAAAAGCGATTATGGACTCGGCATGTAAGCTACTGAACGTATATTGGAAACTCGGTGGGTAAGTGTTCACTTCGACCACCATGAGGAATTCAGGTATTGTCGAGCTGTAGACATCTAATTCAACGCTAACCGGGAGGCAACCCGGCTTTGTATTTTGTAATTTATTTTTATTCTAAGCTTTTGTTTTTATCTTTGTATATTACTTTAACGTTTATTTCAAGCATGCCATCATAGTAGAAATTAAGTGTAGGGATGCCACATGGAGAAAAAATAGGGTTTGAAGTGTTCGGTTAAGATGTCAGAAAACGAGGTTTTAGCCATTCGAGCTACCCGGAGTGCGTTCATGCTTTGCTACGGTTAATCCAGGTACGTGTATATATATATTTTTTGTATTGGAACTTTGTGGGTGTGGTTCACTATAAACCCTCACGAGACCCCACTCTTCCACCTGGGCTACCGGGGGGTTTAAAGGGCTTGTTGCATATGCTAAATGCAACCGTGATTCCTACGAAAGTGTGTTAGGTCTTTTATCATTTTTAATTTATTACCAAAATTTTTTATGAAACTAACTAATTCAGCTTAGTAATGATTTTTATAATATAATTTAACTCTTAAAAGACCTATGTCTTACACTGGTGAGAAGCTTGCTTCTACACATCTCGAGATTTTGCAGATATGGTTAGTCGGTATTGATCAGTAGTGGAGACGTGTGTCACGAGTATGTTAAGAGTTAAGGGCCGAGTTAGCATTGCATTGTAATTATTATCAGGTGAGTTTCATAAACTATTTTGTTATTTTTATTTTAGTTGTTAGGAATGTAATTGTATAATTTGCTTAAGCCCATCACATTTGTTCCCCGAGTTGTTGAATTGTTAAACTGTCAGTTTAACCCCGTTCCCCAAATGTTCGTTAATTGTTTTATTATTTTAACATTGAGGACAATGTCAACCTCAAGTGTGGGGATGGGGGAAAATTGAAATTTTTAGCCCGATAGTACCTCGAATAGTATTCAGAAACTTAAATTATTAACTGTCACTTATTGCTATTAATGCCAAGTTAGAGGTTTTTGGTCATTGTTGGTTTTTCAACTTCTCGATAGTTTTCCCGACAAATGTTTTTTAAAATGAGAATTTGAAAATGAAATCGTTTAGGCGGGGATAACGAGTCAAGGGGACGGGTATACATGTTTCATATCTGCAGCCTTTATTTCCAGACATATTGTGAGATTAGCCCTTATACTTAATACACATATTATATAATAGGTATAAAACATGTCTTGTCATTGATTGAGGAAAACCGGTATGTTTTACAGAATTAGAACTTGCTTGTCAAATGCTTATCGAGATCTTAATACCACCACCTATATGGAGATTAGGACTTTAGAAAACCCGTTCCGTACATAATTCCCTACTAAATAAATTCCTTAACCGACATTATCCTTTAGGAGCCCATTTGGACCTTATTCCTTTCCGTTTGCTAAACTAAACATTACACACCATTTCAGCCTCGGCCTTTATTTTATTTTTACCCGTGTGATAAAATCCAGTTCGTTATCGAGTTGTATATAATCAGTTGTAGAGCATAGTACACAATGTACATGTGTCTCGGTCAGAGTTGTAAATATTTGATTTAATATCGGTTATTCGTAAAAAAAATATCAAAAAAAAGAAAAAAAATCAAAACAAAGGCAAAAAAAAAAGAGTTATTAGTTGGTTGTATTCAGTTGTAAATAGCAGTTCATCTGTATTTGAGTTTGTTTGTTTGGTTTATTTAACTGGGTTTCATCCACCTAAGTCGCTAAATATGCCTAATCCGCACCCAAACCTAAGCCTCAGCAAAAACCTTAGTCCGAGTCTTTATGCAACCGGTGGGTAATGAGTGGAGATAAGACTGACTTGCAAGTATATTAAGTTGTAACTCATATTAGGTATTTTGAGGGCAGAGACATATACTGGCACATCTTTTGTCAGTCCATATATTAAACCGAGTGGAGTGTTGATAGTGTGAGGGGTGTGAACATGTATGCCCTAACTGGAAACAAAGTACACTTGTCTGGGCGATTCTATAGTTTTATGGTAGCATTAACTGTATTTGTGGGTTGTCAATCTAGAAAGGGTCAGTCTAGGAAACTGGGTATGACCTTAAACCTTACTAGTATTAATGGTTATAATTGGTTGATCTATGATGGTGGTTAATGTTTACTTTAGAGTTTTGCTTGAGGGCAAACAAAAGATAAGTGTGGAGATGTGATGTTCGGCCTATTTGTACATATTTTAGTTTGCTAATTTAGTCGTTTTAATCGTTTAGTTTAGGAACTTTGGTACTTCATACATGTTTATTGTGTTTCAGGTCATAGGTACTTAACGCGCTTAATTTGGGCCTGTACGAGCATGGAATGAAGACCCGAGATGTCTAGCACGCAAACCGAGACTTTAATATGGACTTGCTGAGTGAAGTGACCCATCGCGTAGCGCGATGGGTGTGGAAGACAGGGCATCGCGCTACGTGATGCCCTTCATTATGATCTGCGTTGACTTTGGTCCATCGCGTAGCGCGATGGACCAGGAGAGGAGACCATCGCGCTACACGATGGTCCCCAAAATCGTGAAAGTTAGGGTTTTGTTTTATATTACATTTTGACGACCTTAAACGGGATTCTTCACCTTCCAGGCGATTTTTAGAGCAGCAAGGAGAGCCATCATCACTTCCAAGCATCATACATGTCCTACCATATCATAACCGAAGCCTGAGAGATGCCGATGCGCGGGTAGTTCCTTCGAGTCATACCCGGGATGTAGAGTATTGTATCTTTCAGTTTTTCTCATGTATTAAGAACGAATAATTGTAACCATCATTCATTAATCTATGAGTATTGATGTCTAGTATTATTGTGCACTCAGTCAGTTTTGGTTTATTTTGATCAGAACGATTATTGTGCCAGTTGCTATGATAATTACTTATAGGGTTGTTTTGACTAGTTGAATATGATGAAGCATACGCTTTCCCTTAGTTGAGTCACACTGGCAGGGACTGTTTGATAACCAGTGCCGTGTGTTAGTAAGCGTGGATGCCTAAGGTTTTTCTAGTTAGTCAATCTGTGTTGATTATTTTTTTTTGTTTTGTTTTTCTTTTCTTTTTTTTTCTCAAGTCTGTAATGTACATAACAAACATCAATTGAAAACCAGTTTCGTTTTTGTTTTGCTTTAGTTATGGTATCGTAACAAGCGTGACGGAAACAGGCCAGATTCGCGTAAACTCGCAATGTTTTGTTTTTGTTCTACTATCATAACGAACGTAACGAAAACCAACTGAATACTGATTTTTTTTATTTCCGGTACCGTAACGAACGTGACGGAAACCTACCGAATTCGTGTCGACTTACCTTAATGCTTGGGTTTTACCACTAGCCGAATTATACCAACCCACCCGGCGCAACGCACCGGGTAAAATACTAGTTATGTTCTTAAAAAAGATCACTTTGATGTATTAATCTTTTTGTTTTTTTTAACGACCAGCAAAAATTTTATTAAGAAAGGAACAACAATAACTAGCCTATACCAAAGTACAGTACATCACCAGAAAAAGGGTTACACGCTCAAACACTGTATATCAAAACCATTGGTCCAAAGTAACAGCTTTCGATTTGGATCGGTTTCTAGATCAAAGAAAACCAAGATCTTTTAAGTTTTAACTTTTCCTTCAGCAGGACAAAAATTACATCCTTACAATTGAACACCATATGGTTCCTGTTTTTCCATAAACGTTAAATTGCGTGCGGTTTGAATTACGGAGTAAACTGCTTGTTTTCATTTCCGGTAACCCCGCGGTTTGAGTTTTTCATATTTATGTGACGATTTATAGCAACCCGATACTCTTTTATTTTGTGGGTTAATTTCACTTGTCCATATCAGCAAATAATTATTTTATATATAATAATTTAAAAGTTTGGTGCCGCAAAGCCTCTATCGGGTCATTTTGCGGCACCCTATTGGTAGTATTTTTTTTGTTTTTTTTTAATTTCAACCCGCAATGAACGTAATGAAACCTACCGAATGTGAATTTTGTTTTTGTTTTTTTTTTCATTATTTTGTTTTAGTTATGGTATCGTGTCGATCGCGATGAAAACCGATCGAATTCGTGTAGACTCGCCGCGCTTTGTTTTAGTTCCAGTACCGTAACGGAAACCGACCAAATGCTGATTTTTGTTTTTTTAGTCCGGCACCGTAACGAACATGATGAAAACCGACACACGTAGACTCAACCGCCTCAACGCTCGGGATCGACAACGGTCGAGTTTTACCAACGATCAAGTTTTATCAACCGACGCTGCACCATTGGTCAACCCCAATTTTTATAATTTTTTAACTTAACTACACAATTGGTGCCAAACGTTTCATGAAAGTAACAACATTGGGTATTAACATTTAAAAGTCATTTGTTTAGGTATTCAACTTTCAATTTTGTAACAAAGTTGGGTACTAAGTCTAACATTCGTTAAAAACTTAACAGAATGAGAGTCATGTGAAAAAAAACTAAGGGAAATCTTATTATTACAACTTTAACCCATACTAACGTATCAACTGCTTCTTCTTCACTCCTAATACAAAGCAGGGCTGGCTCAACGTCTTCGGAGGCCTAAAACTAACTAAAATGCTGAGGCCTTTTTCTTTTTCTTTTCTTTATGCGTATAACGCTAGAGAGTATACAAGAATTATATAATATGGATTATATGCAGTGATAATGGATATGAATCAATCCTCCTTAGATTTTAGCCTATCAATGAGTTACTAATTCTAAAAGAATTCTACTTTAAAAAACTCACAATACATATATAACTCTTGTTTAAAACGGAGGCCCTTAAAATGCTGGAGGCCTAAAGCTATTGCCTTATTTAGCTTATCCATGAGACGGCCCTGATACAAAGAAGACACCAAGTCACGATTAGGGTAACGAAGAACAATGGGCGCGTAGGCAATCAGGACAGAGTTTCAAAACTTTGAATTCGACATGGCTTACGGTAAGTAATTTTGGTATTGATATGCTATTTAGACCCTTTGTTCTTGATAATGAGATGAAATTGAAAACCATATTTATTTATTTTTTGGTTCGGGCCTTAATCCAGAGCTTTTTTCTATCAAAATTCACCATGGCAGAGAATTTTCATCAGCAACCACCACAAAGTTTATGAAATAGACAAGGTCAATTATGTGAATTTGTTGGACATAGAAAGGTTCTGTATTTTTTACTTCAATAACATAATAAATAAGTTTGGCTATCTAATGAAAAGAATCGTGAATGTAACGAAAGTCATTGGTAAGTTTTCAATACGGTTTTCAATATCATCTCAATATCGACAATAGAGGGTCTAAAGAGCATATCATTACCAAAATTGCGTACAGTAAGCCATGTCGAATCTAAAGTTTTCAAATTTTGTCCTGATTTCTCACGTTCCCATTGTTCTTCGATTGTCTAATCATATATTTGTGTCTTCTCTATATTACAAATATGGAGTGAAGAAGAAGCAGTTATCGTTAGTATGGTGGATTAAAGTTGTAATGACGAGATTGCCCTCAGTCTTTTTTTCACATAACTTCCATTCTGTTAAGTTTTTAACGGATGTTAGACTTAGTACCCAACTTTGTTACAAAATTGAAAGTTGAATACCTAAACAAGTGACTTTTAAATGTTAATACCCAATGTTGTTACTTTCATGAAACGTTAGGCACCAATTGTGTAGTTAAGTCTAATTTTTTTGTTTTATTGTCTTAGTTGCAATACAATGACGCACGCAACCGAAACCGACCGAACTTGTGTCGACTTACCTTATCAACGCTTGAGTTTATCACCGTTCGGGTTTTACCGACCTGCTTTGCGCGTTGCGTCAGGAAAATAGTTGTTAAGAAAATCATGAATGTCAAACTTGTACTTCAATAAGGAAAAAAGGAATCACATATTTCTAGGTTTAGTGACATAAAGTCATAAACCCAAGATTAATATATAAACAATGTTTATGTTAGTTTAAGTAGTTTGCTTCTTTAATCCGTTTTGAGCACCAATAAAGTGGAAAAGGAATCATTATTGAAATCTAGTAAACGAGTAACATATGATTTAGCAAACTTAAAAGCGAACCAGCCGCCACAACATACCTAACCGTACAAATTAATACTAATTAAATAAGTTACAAATTGAACCGGTCGAACCGCAAACCAAAAAAAATAACCAGCACAATCATGTATATTTGAATCGTTTTCTTTTGAATAACTAAAATACCTATTGGTTTGAGAATACCAAACTGTCAAATTAGATTTCAGGGGTGTTTGGTATTCCTTATTTTACATTTTTACCTCCTTATAATAACTTTTGTCTAGAAGTTAATAAGGGGGTGTTGGGGATTGCTTATTTTCACCAACTTATTAACTTTTTAAAAAGGAATAAGGTGTCTCAGATTGCTTTTAATGTGAGATGAAAAAGTTAACAAGTTACACTTTTGTAACTTATTAACTTAATAAAAAGTTATAATGAGGTAAAATAAGGAATTCCAAACACCCCCTAAGTCACATTAACGAATCCCCTCATAATAAGTAACAATAACAAACACCTTTTTCATTTTTTTAAAATTTAATAAGTTATAAGTACGTTAAAATAAGCAATCCTAAACACGCATTTCATTTTTAACTTCTTATATTTTCAAATTAGCATATAGTGATCTACATATATATTGCAAATTCATCAAAAGTTATATCGGAAATCCATCAAAAAGAATAATGTAATCACTAGACTTCATACATTTTTAATATCGCAAACCCATCAAATATAATAATATATTTAATTCCTTTATATATTCATAGCCCGATATTATCAATTCAACTAGTAAACCAATAAGACGTCCAGGTCAACTAACAGTTTGGTTATAAAATCATTGCAAACAATAAAGGTTATAGAATAATGAAACCCCGTGTGTATTGTATGTTATTGATAAACTATATACAAGTAAATAAAGATAAGGTATATTGGTTTTTAATGATCACAGCTATTGTTTTTTGGTCATTGCTGGTCTCAACTAATGAATTGGCTACTAATGATTCCAACTTTTAAATTATTTGTTCCTAACGGTCCGCGACTAACAGAATCCTAACGTCGTTAATTTCAGGTCGCAAAAAAAACGGTTTTGGCCGGAAAACTCAATTTTTTTCTCGAAAACTCAACATTTTCGTCCCAAACATCTTGGTAGCTTCGTATCGGACCTTTAGGAACCTTTTTCTAGTAAAAGCCCCAATTATTGAGGTCGCAGGAAACCTTAGAACCATCGTCGGAATCGGTTGATTGGTGCTCAGGTGATGGTAGTTGGTTAGCGGTGAGTCAATTGGCAGTGGTTGCGATGTTCAGGTGGTGTTTTCCGGCAACAAATTTGAATTTTCCGGCTAAAAACGTTTTCCCGACGACCTGAAATTAACAGCGTTAGAATTCCGTTAGTCGCGGACCATTAGGAACAAATAATTTAAAAGTTGGGACTATCAGTAGCCAATTTATTAGTTGTGACCAGCAGTGACCAAAAAACAATAGTTGGGACCATTAAAAACCAATATATCTAACGATAATTACAAGAAAAAAAAATTAATCTAATCATATCTCCTAATGTGGTAATACAATAACAATAAACTTTAACTAATATCTCTTTGAATTCCCCTCTAGCTATTTTTTTATGATTAACAAATGTTACTCCAATTTACTTTACATCAATAAATCTAAACTACGTGCTCTGCTGTTTAGGTTTGACTCCGGGACTTCCCCTCTAAGAGGCATCGGACATGTGTTATAGGGCTCTCAAGTGTGACAATATATGGGAACGAGTGGTAGTTTGATCATAAGGTTTATTTGTATGCTTTTCATACTAAAAAATATGTTTGTATCTGAAGAGGTAGGTCCCAGCAGAGGCGGTTAGGACCCGCAAGACTTCCTTAAAAGGAGACGTCTGCGCAGTTGAACACGCAAGACTCCTTAAACGGACGTCTGCGCAGTTGAACCCGCAGACTTCACCATAGGGACGTCTGCGCCGCGACCTACCAAACCTGCAGGACCCACCACGCTCAGAGTTGTGACGACCTCACATGCGGTACGCAAGCTGGTCCCGCAGGAAATGCCTCCTTATGGTTTCCAAGTATCCCCTGTTCCCGCAGGTGCGGATACCCGCCATTAGGGACTGGCCACCCGCGCAGCATGGCTACACACATAAGGCTCAGACTCGTAATAATTTAGTAGTCACCTGAAGAAGGAATGAGCAAAGCCGGGAACATTCCCGCATAAAGGCGGGAGGGGGAAAACTCCCGCCTAAATGAGCCAGTCCGTATAATAATGGAGGATCTTTTGTGTGATACCTAACGAGGTATGGACAAAAGATCTGACCAACGATACGACAGCTCACTGACAGCAGCATGGCAACACGCCACAGCACTGTGACCATTAGCCGCCGCCTGCTCACCAACTCCTGCCATACCACGTGCCTAGCTTGTAGTTGGTGGAAAAGGAAAAGTGAACAGCACGCCTGGTCACTGTCAGCCGCTACCTATCCACCAATTACCAGCAGAGCACGTGCGTAGGCCACAGTTGGCAAAGTAGTAGGCCGGCTAAACCTCCTTGGAAACCCACCTTCGGCTATAAAAGACATCAAATGGTAATATCATTTCATCATCTAATATCTTGTATAATTTACCTGATAACTGCTCTAGTATTAATAATATACTTTTATATTCAAAGAGTAATATAGACTGATTCTCACGCCGGAGGGTGGTCACAAGGAGGAACCCCCCCCCCCCCTTTCTTAGTGACGAGCTCACGGTGTCTGTTTTGCAGATTATCGGAAGAACCATCTTGCCGGAATTAACCCCTCGTGGGAAACGTCTATCTAACCCTCAGGTTACTCGTAATCTGTCGGGGTTCGACTGGTGTTTCTTCATTGGCGCCATCCGTGCATAAAGCTAGAACTTTATTTTTCTCCAGTTTTTTCAAACCTTCTGGAAAGATGGTTAAGGATACTCCGGTCCCAAAACCGAGTAACCAAGAGAATCCGGTAATCATGACCCCCAGCTACAAGGGGGAATACCGAGTACACAAACTTTACGAACACTACCCCCAGCTACCCAAGCGGGGCAAGTGAAGTAAATAATCAGACACTGGGATTCACTGATACCCAGTTAGAAAATCAACAGACGAGGCTCCCCTGCCAAACACTCGATGAGGTTAAAGCATGGGCCGAAGCACGTCAAAAAGAGTTCCAAGCTGAGTTGGATGAACGTTTACGTTCACTCCAACAAGTGGAAGAATTCGAATACGACGATGATTCGGAGGAATCCGAGGAAGACGCGAACCCTCATCATAGGGCAAAAGGGAAGCGTAAAGAAACGGATTCCCAACCGAGAAGGCGTTTTGGAGAAGCATTCAGCCCAATAAACGTGGGCAACAGCCCACGGGACTTCTCCAAAACATTCACGCCAACTGCGGCAAGGGCGGGAACGTCCAAATTTGCAAGGGACATTGCGAAAGCAATCGCCCCAAGAAGTGCCAAACAAATGTCCAACATAGGCACGTACGATGGTATTTCTGACCCTGACGATCACTTGAACAGATTCATCGCGGGGGCGACCGTCAGTAACTGGACGGAACCCACGTGGTGTTATATGTTCCAAATGACGCTGGTCGGGGCAGCTATAGCGTGGTTCGACCGTCTGCCGGTCCACCACATCTACGATTGGGCAGACTTCCAACAGAAGTTCAGCCAACACTTTAGTCAGCAAAGAAAGTACACTGAGGAGCAGTGGACAATCCTCAAGTGCGTCCGAGAGGACGAAGAATCTTTGCCTGACTACATCACTCGCTTCAACTCGAAGAAGCTAAGCCTGGGCAACGTTAGCGAAGATCTCGTTCGCACCGCCGCTTTCATCCAGGGCGCAAACGACCCGAAACTCATCCGCACCCTGACGGGCAAAGATGGTATGCCATCCACATGGGATGCCATCATGACCGCAGCTAAACGCTTTGCGGAAACCGAGAGCCAACTGGGTAGAGATCTTCCACAGAGCACGAACCTCTACACCCAGAAGACGAGGGAAAACAACGTCCTTAACCGCCCGATTAAACAAAAAACGGAAGCTGGGCATTTGGCAGTCAAGGGTAAACTTTGACACCCCGTCCGGTTTCCAACATCGGTTGGGCGGAAGAGATAACGTGAAACCGGAGAAGAACTCCAGGTGGACGCCACTCACAAAGAGTGTGACCGAGATATTCGCCACGGAGGAGCTCCCGTGGCCAAAGGCTCCGTTATTATCCGGCATCGCCACAACGCTGATCGGAGAAAGTATTGTGATTTTCACAAAGTCAAAGGCCACAACACTGAAGAATGCTTAGACGTAAAAGACTTGGTCGAAGCATTTGTCAAGGATGGGACACTCGCGCACCTTGTGGCGAAGTGAGTGTCGAGCAGGCTGATGCGTGAACCCCACCTGGGGAAACGCACGAATAAAAATCGCAGCTTCAAACAGAGACTACATACTGCGTAAACAACGAGATCCCGAACAAGATACATGTCGGCTCGATGGTGCTCCCATCCAAGCC
The DNA here is from genome assembly GCF_021521415.1 of Bidens hawaiensis. Taxonomy (NCBI): domain Eukaryota; kingdom Viridiplantae; phylum Streptophyta; class Magnoliopsida; order Asterales; family Asteraceae; genus Bidens; species Bidens hawaiensis. Next base: position 66 of record NW_027496917.1, on the reverse strand, counting down.
ACGCCTAATGGGAGCTCAATTACACAGTTTGTATGTAGATCAATTCCAAATTTGTAAAGGCCTAGA